>NC_135228.1:18591270-18666270 GCF_052324685.1 Brachyhypopomus gauderio | reverse complement strand
ACATAATTGCTCTTAAATAAGAGGCTTCATCCAGATGCAGCCATTTAGTAACGCTGACTATGAACATGGAGACTTGTTAAAAACAAGGACCAATAGTACCGCACTACAGGAGAATGTTTACATATTCGTGTCATCTCCCATTTAGTTTCTTACGTCCCTCTTCCTCTTTCCACAGATTCTACCGGGGAGATTACCACATCGACGTGTGCATAAATGACTACCTGGACGTCTACTGTCCCCACTACATGGACTCGGTCCTGGAGGAGAGGACCGAGCGCTACATGCTGTACATGGTCAACTACGACGGCTACAGCTCCTGCGACCACACGGCCACGGGCTTCAAACGCTGGGAGTGCAACAGGCCACACTCGCCCAACGGACCGCTCAAGTTCTCTGAGAAGTTCCAGCTCTTCACGCCGTTTTCTCTGGGCTTCGAGTTCCGGCCGGGCAGAGAATACTACTACATATGTGAGTGCCGGCGTTCATGTGCCAGGTGGCCACTGCGGTTAATCTCTTATGCTGCTGTCATGTCTTGTTTGTGTATATCTACATCTTATATGGGTTCACAAGGTTTTTTTTTCCTCTTTCTCAAGCTTACACTACAGCTGTAGGAGGCTCATAAAAACATATTGTGCTAGCGTCCTTATGGAATATTGCTAATATTCGAGGATAAGCATTCCAAGTGAGCAGGAGAACCGCCATGGGCAAGGCTGAATTTGTGCTTCGGGAGGCCTGGCAAAACATATTAAAGCCCAAAGCCCAAGCCTGCGAGGAAAAGCGATTCGACTCCGGGGCTCTGCCTGTAAGGCGTCTTTGTTGCGAGTTCCCAGTCTCAGCTTTCCTGTGCTCGTGAGAGGGCCCTTCAAAACAAGCACCGAAAGCCATGTTTTTACAACTGGAGTCAGATCCCCGCAGAGCGGGAGCAGGAAGACAAAATAAGCTGGGGGAGTGGTCCGCCTGCGTGGATGAGCACGGCCCACACGGCTTCATTTCTGTACACACACAGGAGAGGCAGGACGGGCGAGTCGAACCGATGAACTGACAGGACATACAGGAACATCAAAACATGTTTATTTTGACGTGATAAAGAGATGAGGGAGAAACCGAAGGAACGGAGATGGGTAAGAGTGAGAGACGGTTCTGCTCGGTAAATAGTGATTAGAGATGAGATTAGAGTGCATTTTTACATGGGTGCGCATAAAAGCCAAAGTCACAATGTGAAGCGAAGTTCACTTCCCCAGGGGGCTTTGAGTCAAGACAGTAGGACGTGATACATCTCAGATGATGTGCTGGAGCTGTCAGGTAACCTGACATTTTTACAGGAACGGCGATTGAGGGAATGTGAACCAGGGCTGCTAAGAGCGCCTTCCTGTGTGACTCAGTTTTATGATTCAGCCATGGTGAACTCGCTTAGACAAAGAGCCAGTTTCTCCGACCAACGCTGCAACTATAGGGAGGAGGAAATAAACTGTCAGGAGTCAGTCTTTTTGGCTCACATTATGGTATAAAGTGTTATAGTAACACTCATAGTGTAAGGCATTTGAACTCCACTAGAACACACAAACACACACACCTACAGCCAGCTGCACTCAGACTTGATCATACATCCACCATTTCAAATGAGCTAGCAAATAGTTTTACTATTCTCTTTTACAGACCATTAATTCAATATATATATATATATATATATATATATATATATATATATATATATATATATATATATATATATATATATATATATATATAATTTAATTTAATTGATCCAGAAGTCTCATTGTAGCTGTGAATTAGTTTGTGCCCTTGGTTAGTTGGATAGCACGGTGTCTGCATTAGGCAGACAGAGTTCCTTTGTTAGGTTCTGTGATGGTTAATGATTCAGAGTGAGAGGTCACTCTCACAGAGCCACAGGGTGACACGGGCAGCCACTGTGCTGTCAGTCAGCCGGTCCGGGCTCCTCAGGAAACGATCAGAGGGGATCACAGGGCCGGGCCCTCCAGGGTCAAACGTCAACATGCTCCGGTGACTGCAGCTGAACTCTGAATCCTGAATGGCTTAAGGCAGCATGTTTCTCCAACATGGCCTGGGTGGAAGTCTGATCTTAATCTTGGAGGATAGAAATCCAATTTTAAGGGAGGGTTTTTGGTTTGTCTCCCCACCCTCTGTACGAGAAGGGCTGACTCCAGCACGGCCGTGTCTGATACGGGCCTACTTCAAACGCCCACGCCTGGCGTTTGTCTGATTGCGATGATACGATAGACCAGGGGTGTTTCGACTCAGTGGGCGGGATCTGATCAGCCCACTTCATAAGCATGCAGGTCTTTGCAGCTGACTTAAAAGAAGCTCTTTAATGACTGACTTAACCTAATTTTCCTTTATGTCACTAAGCCCCAAGAATGTGGCAGAACAGAAATAATCAGAAAACACCTTATCTGCCTCAAACTTATCAGCCTTCTCAGTTTCATCGCATCTGATCTGTTAGCCCATAGATAGGGGTGTCTGTGAGGTTTGCTGAACCCCAGGCACGAGCGTCCCGGCCGGGCCACTCCGGGGCAGATCTGATGTCTGGAGGCATCGAGAAACTGCTCGCACAGTGTGCTCTGTGGCCTCAGATGGCCCGGGCCGGTGGCGTCTCGTCTTGGCGTCTGCCGCTGCAAAAGGGCGAGGTGAGTTACGTGATACGCCACGGGCTGACCGAGGCTCGCTCCAGTGCTTTTATCGGGCACCGGAGCAATTATCTTAATGCAGTGCGCAATTCTGGTAACCGTTCAGTTAAACTATTGCAAAATCAGAAGGAGCGGATACAATGCCAGGAGCCCCGTAATTCTGTTGCGCACATGACAGAGACTGTAGGAAAGACGTCAGTTGGAATAAAACATCCCCGACGTGCCGTGTGAACACGCGGTCTCTCGTACTGCGCGTGCGCTCGCTGCCATCCTGGCCCGGGCCCAAAGTCATGTTTCCAGTCAGCATTGGCCTTCTGCTCCACACTGGGCCACACTTGAGAAATGAGACAAAAGCAATTTCGCTCGAATCAAAGTAAATATGCTTGTGGGGACATGATTAACGGTTTT
The DNA here is from genome assembly GCF_052324685.1 of Brachyhypopomus gauderio. NCBI lineage: Eukaryota > Metazoa > Chordata > Actinopteri > Gymnotiformes > Hypopomidae > Brachyhypopomus > Brachyhypopomus gauderio. Next base: position 18,663,196 of record NC_135228.1, on the reverse strand, counting down.
AAAAAGCCCCAGTGTGTCACTGTAGACAGCACATAAGCACTTTGATTTAACTCGTGCTCTTCCCACAGTCACAGGGGGAATGAAAGGAGAGACAGCAGGGCAGATTAGAAGCATCTGGAGACCTCACGCAGCAGGGAAGCATGCGGACCAGGGCTATCAGCAACGCAGTGCATTCTGGGGGAAATAAATAGGTCTTAGGGATTAGCTGGTCAGTACAAATTTGTACATGCATCTAACAATGAGATTACGTCCAATGTTCATTTATAATTCGTTAGACGCTGTATAATTCATATTTCTTAAGTGGGTTAGTAATAAAGTGTATTAGTAATAAAGTTAATTGATGTGCAGGGTACTGAAGGTAACTGGGAAGCTAGTGACTGAGCAGATAGAGGAGTTCGAGTTTGAACAGAGGTCATTCGTATCATCACTACAGATCTTTTGGCAACAGGTGTGGCTTTCAATGAACTGTCATTAGCAGCTGTTGATGTTGTTAGCAGCCAATAGGACTTTAAGTAGCAGGTGTTGATGTATGAAGTAGCCTATCAAGGTTCAGAGGCAGGTGGAAAGATTATATTCAGCCAGCAGAGGTCAGAAAGGTCAAAGGCAGAGTATGTTTTTCACCTTTGAAAGCATTTTGCTTGCATACGTGGTGACCAAGACAAGACATTTGACCCTCTGTCTTTCTGCCCATTGTGAACTTACAATAATTTGGGATGTACGTAGTCCTGCACACCAGCAAAAGTAATTTTCAACAATTCGGTCAACAACGGTGCGTCGTGCTCACTGTGTGAGCTGCCGTGATGTGCGTTTGAGCGGGGACTTTTACTTGAAGTGTTTTCTCATTACTGACTCACCTTTACCTCACGAGCGATGTGTGCGAGAAATACCAAAGCGCTGCTCCATCGCTCACCTCCACCCTCATTTGCATTGGCTGCTGATGGTAGGAGATAGCATTACCTCCAACACAAAGACACGGGGGCGAGGAGAGGAGCCGGTGCTCCTGTTCCTCTTTAAGCGCTAATGGGCTTTTCCTTTATGGCGAGGACAAATTGAGAAGCATGGCCCATGGCTAAGACGACAGGCGAAACAGCATATCCAGTGTAGCCCTGCCTGCGTATATGGCAGGGTAATGAAATGAATGCTGATTGTGTTTCCCTCTGAGGACAGTGCAGGCATTTAAATGAGGCCACGGTGCACGTGGCGACAGCCAGACATGAGTGGCTCGGTACAGGCAGGTAATAGCTGAGGAGAAGCGGCCTGCTCAGGTGTCAAACCGCCTCTCACCACTCCAGATGGGATGTTTTTTGTCAGCCGTCTTGGATTCTGAAGTTATTTTTGCCCGGGCAGGGATTAACTTCTAAACGGCGGCTCATGTTGTCCTGCCATTTGATCTCGGTGCGAGGGACTTCAGATTTGTCTATAAATAATTTTGAACTGTTAAAAATAATAAACTTTCCTGCATTGTTTTCCTTCAGAAATCGTCAGTCTGTCTTTGCACACAGGTGTGAGGTGGTGTGTTGGGTGTGATGGTGAACATGGTCATTGTTTTTTTACAGCGTCCACCGTAGCTGAAAATGGAAAAAGAACCTGCCTGAGGCTGAAGGTTTTCGTGAGACCAGCAAGTAAGACCTCCAACCCCACCCCCTCAAACCCCACCCCCTCAAACCCCTCCCCCTCCCAAACCCTCCCCTGCAATCTCATGTTGTTATTTTTTCTTCCCACTCTAATCACGCCATTTATCAAAGTTTGAAATTCACAAGGAGATAAGAATACGGTGCTGGTATATTGAAGCCTGTCTTGACAGCAGCTGTTTCTCTTCACAGACAACTGTGTGAAAACTGTCAGCGTTCATGACCGCCTCTTCGATGTCAATGACAGAATGGATAACTCTATAGAGCCCAGAGGTTCGTGTGTTCCAGGGAGCTTCCCATCTGTGTCTACATGTTTTGGGATGTGTCCCCGTGTGTGTTCTCGGTCCCTAACTAAAACATTTCCCTTTCGCTATTCAGATGACACGAGCCACGAGTCAGCAGAGCCCTCCCGAGGAGACGTCAGCTCAGCGGTGCACGCGTCCGTGTTGGGATCCCTGCTCGCATCAGCCCTGCTCCTCCTCCTCTCTGTCTTACCGTTATAGCGTCCTGGGGAAATGCACTCGCACATGCCCAGCTTAACACACGCAGGAGGACTCAGAACAGAGCACTTTTTAGTAGACATTTGAGGTCCTCATTATCTCGACAGAGATTCAGAACATCATCTAACAAGAAGGTGCCAAATGTCTTCTGGCTCGGCCCTTGAGAGAGAGATTCTCACCGCCCTGTGGTGCAGCGCTGCCGATCTTGGTGGATTTCAGTTATACATCCCTCCCTGCCCCCTGTCCCCATTTTTTATTTGACACAGGAAGTAAACAGTCACACACACACACACAGTCACAAAAAACACACAGATAAAACCAAACACTAACATATATACACAAACACCTTGTCCCCATTAAGCCCCTACATTGTCACCTCTAAAAGGGCTTGTCTTGAAACGTAAGGATGACAAAGGAAATGACCTTTTCAGAAAGACTGTGCCACAGACTGGCTGCATTTGACAATGTGAAGAAGGTCTTATGACCGAGTGATGTAGGACTCCTGTCTATGAATTTGAGACCACATCATGCCAAGAAGGACTATCCACTGGAAACATGGCACTGTTGGGAAGTACAGACACAAGTGTTTACAGGACTGAAGGGGAACCAGTGGTCTAAGAATGTGTCTTCTGTCAAAAAAGAAGATGTGGGATATTTTTAATGGGGCAAGTCACTGAGGACTCCTTTCCAGAGGAATGGTAGTTTTCGAAGAGTTTTCTTAGCTAAGGAAATAAGCACTCATTTTGTACAGTGTGTACAGTTATGGGAATGAGAAGTGGATACTGTATTCATGAAGTGAATTGCTCAGTACAAGTGTAGTAGCTACATTGGTATTTTGTTATAGAGTTTGGAGCCTCACCAGTCAGTTGTTTAAGTGAATATACTAATTTGTTTGGCTAAGCATATTTCCCTCCCTATTTATTGCTAGGTCTTTTTGCTCTCCACACACTGTCGCTGAAGCTGGTAGCCATGGATCAAGAACAGCGCATCAGAAACGCCGAGTCTCAGCACTAACACAGTGTAACCGCAATCCAAGCAACTGATCCGGGCAGATCTTATCGGGGGCTAACGTTTTCAGTTACTTTAATCGATCCTTAAACTGATATCAGGGAAGAGCAGTCTGAGAATGTGGCCATGTTTTCAGTCAACATCTAGTTTGTATCATTTCAAAGCAAATGATAATTTGCTTTGGTCATTTTTTTACACATGTGAATCTGTTTAGCTGTTTAACTGGGGTCCATGTTTAGAATGAGTAGTGCATTTGTTGACTTCTGTCTGTCCTCTCTTCCCAAAGCCTTTAAAATCAACATAAACTAAATTTGTGCTAATGACATCACACATATTGCCAACTGAACAATAAATTTACAAGCACTGCATATCAAAACCAATTTTTCAGGGAAATTTTTAATGCACCAAGTGTTTTAGAAGTTCACACAGTTCAGTTCTTTTTCTGGGCATCATCATGTAAGCAGAGTCACATGAACATGAGTGAAACAGCGTCGGAGCGCTGACACAACGATGCTCCCATTCGTCATGCCAGCTGATGGCCCGGGGTGATTTCATTGGCTCTTTGATGTTGTACAGGGTGTCAGGCATGTGGGCCACATACTGCGGCCCCGTGTGGGTCATTTCTGGAATTAAAAATCGACTGCCACTTGAGAGCTGGTTGGTGTCCGGTTTAGCTGCAGGCTAATGTTACTCTCATGAACCAGTGAGTGATGGGGGAAGACAAGAGTTCCTGCTGTGATCAATAGTCATGGGCGTCACACGTAGATAAAAGAGTAAATATTTGCCCTGGTCTCTGTGCATACCAGTACAGGTGATCGCTGGTGATCAGACCGTGGACTGCAGGCCACTGTCTTTCCTCTCTGGTTGGATGGGCCTCAAATCACAGTAGTTGACTGTGGTTGATTGGTTCACAGTATTGCGGTTGATTGGTTCGAGATTAATGTGGTGTGCTGCTATTACATAAAACTACTAGCATTGTTAAAAAAAATAAGAAGTTAACACAGATGCATATGAATCCTAATTTTATGGATACTGTGTATCCGTAGGTTATCTATGGGATATACAGTGTTAGAACAGATACATTTTGTACCTGTGCTTAGTAAAAAGAAGAGCACTGACATTTAACAAGGACGACGTTTAATATCATCAGTGATCATTGTTCATTTCTTTTGTATGTGACACTAATGTCCCTGTTATGCCGAGTTCATTTGTGCATGGTACATTCATTCTGAATAGGATGTTCTGACATTTAACCATCTGCCTTATCTAACGCAGGCACCCCAACCAGGTGCTGCTGTTGCGTTGACAGTGTGCTGGTCCCTTGGCCAGAATCCCTAAAATAGCCAACCTAAGGGTCTGGAAGAGCCATTACAAACCCCTGGGTAGGAATCTATGTGTGTTTCTGCCCGTCATAATGTTTGCAAAACATTCTAAATATTCTTGCATCTGTAAAGAAAAAAAAACATTCTGGTGTACATTTGTCACATAAAGGAACCCTTAACTTTTCTTGTAATATGACACAATTCAGGAAACACTACTTTTGGAGCACATTTCTCCAGTGTTGAGTATTGACCTAGAAGCATTGCTGCTTCATCTCTCTCTGCTGTGTTCCAAGCTGACACTTAAGCTCCTTTTTGTCAGACCCTGTTGGAGATGTTTGAAAGGAAAGGTAGAGTGTGCTACACTTGTCTTTATCTTGGGTCCAGCTTGAGGCAGAGTGGGCCACAGTTTAGTTTTTTAATGGTTTTGGGGGATTGGGACGGGATTCTTTTTACAGTTCTCTCCTCCCTGCCCGTTGCTCCTCTGCACCGTGGACCACCGAGGACGACATGGACCATCTTTGGCCTGAACGAGTAAGCATGCTGCCTGGTAATGAGTTGGTCGTGCAAGCAGCTCTCCTGATCATGTGAGCAGTTCTCCTGATCATATGAGCAGCTCTCCTGATCATGTGAGCAGCTCTCCTGATCATGTGAGCAGCTATTCTGGTCATGTGAGCAGCTCTCCTGATCATGTGAGCAGCTCTCCTGGTCATGTGAGCAGCTCTCCTGATCATGTGAGCAGCTCTTCTGGTCATGTGAGCAGCTCTCCTGGTGATGTATTGGTCACGTGAGCAGCTGTCCTGGTGATATGTTGGTAGTGTGAGCAGCTCTCCTGGTGATGTGTTGGTAGTGTGAGCAGCTCTCCTGCTGCCCTGATGCATTATGTTCTAAACATATGTTCATGCCATTGTTTGTAAATACACTTGTCAAAAGCAGCTAAAACTAATTATGAGGAAAAAAAAGATCAAATAAATCTTTGTCATTGTTGTAAGAACAGTCTCTCTTGCTTTCTTGTTTATTCTCTTTCTTGCAGACCACATTTTAACATTTTCTCACAGTGTCTGTGCCAAAGTTTCTTAAAAGTGATGTTTTTTCCATATTGTTTGGATTTTATTCCCTAACATGTAAAAGGTACCACACTGAGCAGTTTAACGAAGGCTCAGGTCATGGTTTGTCCTGTTTGTATAAATCCCATGTCATTCCTCACATCCAGATTACAAACCATCTTGAATGATTACTGAGTTCCTCCATGGGTGAGATGCCATATTTGGGGTGTGTGCAAAAATATGTACAAATAGCACATCTTTTGTAGCACTCTGTGTATTGATGTGCAGTCAAAATACTCTATAACAACAAAGAAATCCCTCTGTAATATCCCAATGGGGCATGCGTTGAGCGTTTTTGCTTGTTTGTTGGGCTATTACTGGAGTGTAATGATGAAAGGTGTGGAGAAGAACGGTATCTCACAGGAACAGGGCCCTCACAAATATGAGATGTTTTGGGAACTACCTGCTCAGTGACTACGCTGAGTGTGTGAGCACACCGCTTCCCTAGCTCAGTCAGAAAGGCTATCAATCATGCCATTATATGATGATGCATGCCAAAGTTGATATCAGATTACATTTTCAGCGAGTGAGAGAGGAAGCGTTTCACGGCAGTGGTGCCATTGCTGCGCGGTGTGCTTAGCGGCTAGTAGAATCAGTGACACTAATCAGTGTTAATGGTTCGAGCAAACACTTATGCTCACTTGAACTTCAAGCACACAGACTCTTTTAAATAGATACCTGTCTGCAGTACTTCAAGTATTTAATAAGCACAGTGAACAATGGTTTTTTGTCCCCAAAATAAACAATGGTCTAAAATGTATCTTTCAAAAATAAGCTATGCTTACAAAAATAGAGCAGCAGCGTCCTGCAAAAAAAATAGAAAAACACAATGAAATATTATTTATGAAATAACATAGAAGCTGAGATGGAAGATAGAACAGATGAATATGCAACAACATCAAATAACAGTGTAGTTGAATGGCACAGAGGTGAAATTTCAGTACCAGGTCTTGTCAGAACTGGAGTTGAATTACATGCAATAGCTTTACTTGAGAAGGTCCAGTAGCTAGCCGTGCTAGAGAACACACTCCAGTCTTCCAGAAGGTCTTATTGTCAAATTTAACCAGATTTGAACCGGATTGTGCAGAGGCAGAAAGTTTATACCATAAAGTGTCTTAAATATCAAACAAATGCTCACAAAATAAGCAGCTAAACACAGTATTTTCTATTTATATGATGGCAAATAACTTCTTTTTAATCCACAGTTCTCAAAATGTAATGTTATAAATGGGATTGGTAAGTGACTAACCATAGGCAGCATAGTGCTGTTTACAAATGAGAAGGCCCCCTTTTTACCCACCATGAAAATTTTTCTACCCAACATTTTTTTTTAAGTTCGACATTATCATATAAACAAAATAGGTTATTATTCAACATCTATTTTATTTATGATAAAACTACAGTGGAGTTGGTGTAATGGCTGATCATGCATCCCTGAATATGTAAAAAGAATGAATGAAATAAAATAATATAATTCTAAAAAAAAAAAGGTGCCACACACATGAGGAAGATGACGGTGCCATCATGCCTCTGAGAGCCTGCTGAGTGCCTCCGACGGTCGACATCACTCCTTGTTTCAGAAATGGAGCACCATTCAGCTTTGTGCCGCCCATCTGCAACTCCATTCAGCGCTCTAAAAATACCCGGCACTGCAGTGGCGAGGGCTCATGTCTCCTTTCACACAGGGAAAGCCTGGGGCTGGGTGATATTTCCAAGGCCAGAGAGCAGGCCGTCCACACTGTGACCTGGGTACACAAAGGGAGCATAAGCCAAACCCCTAAATCAATGGTAGAAAAAAAAAAAAAGTTCAGAAAAAAAATTCAGTGCAGCTGTTCGCATGGTACTTACACAAGAAATACAAGCTTTTACAAGCTTAATTTTAATGTTGCTTTGAATTTGAAACCATTAGTATTCATTTAATGTGCAACATCCTCATTATTATCCACAGAAATATCAGCAGAGTTTTGTTAAAAGCTGAATATGTGCACACAGTGGAGAGAGAAGGTGTCGCGTCTCTGACAGGTGTCCCAATCCCAGCGACCCTCCTGGGAGCAACTGAGTGATTCCACACACATCCCAGTGGACCACTTCACCCACCGAACAGCCTTAGCGCCACACTGCGCTGCGCTAATAGCAGGCGGCGCCACAGGGAGGAAACGTCTATGTGTGATCCTAGCGGCGGAGCGTGTCAAGCGCTTGTTGTGTTCTGTTTTGAGAAGAGAAAACTGTCCCTCAAGACTGTCTTTTGGGGCCTTGTTAACACTGGTATCTTAGCGAAATGGTATCTTAATGGCATTAGCCGCACCACACACTTCCAACTGAAAATATAACGGGAGATTTAATTAGTGCTATGAAGCGCTTTTTTGAGGCTTTTTACATCTCTGTCAGTGACTATAGAGCTAGCACTCCTAGCTGTTCACTTCCTTCTGCTGAAATTTGCCGGCCACATGCACTCGGGGCCCAGTCAAGACCAGAACGTCTGCTAGCCTGGGAGGAGGACCAGGCCAAGGACGAGCAGCCTATGGAGCCTATCACCTACGTTGAGGTTTCTCTGTGACTCTGGGCCTGTGTACTGACAATTAATTAGGAAGAGGCTTCCTAGAGTCCTACTTTTCTACTTTTTTTTAGTTTTTAGTCTGGTAAAGGTGACTCATCCTGAATTTATATGTGGTCTGGATGACAGGCCTTCACAATGAATAACCACAGAGTATCTAAAGCAGCTACTTGTGGTAAGAACTCTGATTCTTGTGGTAAGGAAGACCATAAATAATAAAAAATTCCACATGTCACTATTTCCTAAAAAAAAAAAAAAGTGCTAAAAGATAAATTCTAAAAGAAGCTTCTAAATCTCTTCTTCACTTGTTTTTTTCGAAGTAAATTAGTGGTCAAGGGGCCTGCAGTAAAGGTACGTTTTCTGCTTTGTGTCTTGTTTTGTCAAGCAATAAAACATGGAAACACACTTGTATTGTAGTTTGTAACTCGATATGCAACAACCTGGCTATGCGCATTCAAACCAAAGCATTACAACTGTTGCCAATTTCGAGGATGATTTAAAGTACTTAGCAAGTCGGCATTGCCAAGTTATATGTATGAACATGTAATTATGTGCAGATGGGAAAGCTGACGGGTGTTGAGTTTCCAGTGCAGTTTATGGTTTGGTGATGACCAGACAGCCGCATGCAATGAGAAGGATGTGGCTTTTTCAGACATGAACTATACACCTCATATCATTATACGCAGACCATGTTCTCTCTTTGATCAGTCTTGATTTACAGCAGACTGAAGGTTCCTTGTTGTAGATGTACCAAGAGTAATTATGTCCCTTGTGAATATGCTTTGTTATACTGCTGGGGGAGTGAAAAAAAACACTTGCCCCTAATTTAATGCAAAGATGTTAAAAGATTTCACCTTTGCTTCCCAGAATGCTTTGCTTTATGTCAGTCTCTGTGAAGGCCGTCGTTATTTTGCTTGTGAGTGTAAAGTAAGCCCAATGGTCTTTACTGCAGAGTTTTTAAGGCAAGGTAATTACTTTAGCCTTATTACCGCTGGGAGAGGGCCTGCATGAAGGCCTTCACAGTTCCGCAGTGTTTAGAAACAGTACGTATGTAAACATTTCTGTTGAGATATTTTATCTCCTCCTCCGGGAGTGTGATTTAAACACAGGTCCCTCAAAGCTCCTCGAGCTCAAGTTTTCCATATGCTGCTTCAATGCTCCTGATTATCTTAAACTCATGGAGATGAGCCCAAAAATGAGCATTCCTCCTGGCTCCAGGCTTGACAGTTTGAAATTACAGTAAGCATGCGCTTAAAGAGCATCTCGTGTCAAAGCAGCAGATTGCCTCAGGAATCTACTGTCTGCCCAGCTGACAGAAGGTGTGGAAGAAGGGCGTGGCCATGCTGTCTTTCATTTCAGAGTTCCAGACAGGGAGCAGTTCATCATTCAGGCCCCCTCAGCCAGTTGAGAGCACACACATCCACACGGTACGCGCAACGCTTTCATCCTCCCGGGTTTTAGCACAGGCCCGGCTGGTGTAGACCAAAGACATTCATGTTGTGTGTGAAGTCTGCACATCCATGACAAGCTCGGTCAGCCTTGAGCTATATGATGTGTAAATTATGTTTCAATTTCAATTAGGATCTTGCGCATAGATGCACAAAGCTGAGTGTTGCATAGCAGAGAAATATCAGTTAGTCGTAAAGCCAGACAATAAAAGATACTGACCATTTACATGTGGTTTGGAAGTGTGAGTTTTTCATTGCAGTGCAGACTCAACCAGCCAGCCGCATATTATGTCATGGGTCAAACTTTGGCTTCCTTTCTGAATCATACACTGCAGACGAGACCTCTAATGTGTTTCCCTTATATTCCAAGAACCTTACAGATTCTGATGGAGCGTAACCTTCACACGCGCAATGGGTCATGTACAAGAGTCAGGGGACACCAGGCCCTGGCTGGTTACATATCTAACAACATGCTCAATTCATCGCTGCTCACATGTGTTTGGTCATGCTACAGATTCTTGGGAATCTTTTTGTAATTACACCATAAATAAGGCAGTTTTAAGAATGTGATTTAAACCATGTCAATATCATTTAATTACTTGGTCAGTTAAATTCATGAGGGTGTAATGTGAGATAATGTGGTGAATTATTAGCCTAAAGAATTTCTCCATACCGAAAACGTGTTCATTTTTAAGGTTAACTGGCGAGGTTGTAAAACCCTAACTCAAAACAATGGAGGGACCCCAATTTCATGCTCCCATTTGTGACATTATGTCAGGATATCATTTTCACTTAATCTTAGGCCACATAGAGCAGCTGTGCACAGGCACAAGCTAACACACTATCACAGGCACTGGAACTTTGTCAGGAAAAAAGATGTAATGAGATCTAAAGCATTAAATAAAAGTCCCATGGAGATTTACTCTCGCCAAACAGCATTGACTGACCACAGCTCAGACCTTCAGCCTGATTTATGAGCTACTTTATTTGATTTAATGAGCATTTCAACAATTAGCTTAGCCCTGTGTTGGAGCACTCGCAACCCACAAGTCCTCTATCAGTCATGACCTGCACAAATGCAGCTGTTTTTTAACTACCACAAACCCGGGTTTTCGTTTAATTGCCAGATAACACAGCTCATTCACAGGCATGGCTCAATATGCTATCTTAGTTACAGGGCCACAGATTTCGCCTCCTTTCTGGCATCTCTGCCAGTGACTTTGAGGGGAATAATATATCATATCTTGAAATAGCCTGTTCCACACTGCAGGTATGAGTGTAGTGAGCGGAGGAAGATTGGAAAATCAATTAGGGCCAGGAGGCAGGCTGTTGTCACTGACACATCATTAGTGGCTTAATCAAGAGTAGTGAGATACTTCTGGGGCCCCGGATGAGTTGGGAATGATCCTCTTGTGCAAAATAATCAGGCATATTGGTCTGATTTCATCAGTCAGTGCACTTGCAATACATATAGTAGCTGTGGAAATAGCCCTTTTCCAGGGAGATATTTTTAAAAGCTCACAGAGATTTCTTTGCTTGTATGTTTTTGAAAGTGCAATAAGCATTTAATTGTAGAGATATTGTGGCGTCGCCGTGATGGTCGTGAACCCACGAGTACAAGATTGTGACGTGCGGCGGTGATGCTAATACCCAGACCACGCGGCTCTGAGCAAACAGCCCAGACTGTAAGCCAGTCTTTCCCCCCCAGCTCCCCCAGCTCCCGCCCCCACACACACGCAGAATACACCCAGCCAGTGTCGGAGAGCAAAGAGGTGGTGCAGTACAAAGAGGTCTGCAGCAGCACCAGGCATTTCAATAGCCTTAAGAGGGAAGAAATGGCATACTGTCATGGTGACATGTTGCTAAGCAACAAATAACAGATTTTATTAATCTTAGACTCCATGTTGCTCGTAAAGGGAGGATGTGCAGCTTTGCTGAGTCGGAATCGCCGACGTGCTTCACAGATTCCCTAGTTTGTACTGTGAGGTCCCTGGAAAAGGAACAAAACTGGCTGTTAAATCCACCAGACTACAAAATAAGATGGTGAGGAAATTAATACAAATTTTCTTCCCTCTCCGAACTAACATAAACTCTGACACATTCACAAGATCTCTCAATCCCCTCTAGAATAATGCAAATGTTTATCTGTATTTCCTTTCCAGTTGGAATTCATTTCAGAGACTGATCCAGAAAGCTTCTGTAAATATAAATGTTGTTAGTCTTATTGCTTCCACAGAACATGTGTAGTTAATCCTAGAAGACACAGGCTGAACCCGGGAACCTCGATTCAAAGGATGAAATCTCAGCAAGATTCAGATTTCAGATTTATTATTTTAAGTGTGTCAATAGTGAATCGTTTCCTTGTAGAAAGACATGTTCAGTTCACTATGATTTACTCTAGCCATCAAACAGTGGTTTGGTCAGACTTGTGTTAATGCCAAACTTAACGTAAATGCTACACAGCCAGGGATGCAGAGGGTTATACAGTCCATCAGTTAAAGACTATGGTCAAATTAGAATTTTAAACCTAACAATTTTTTTTCTAAAGCTAAAAATGGAAACGGTTGTTGTCAAAAGCAGTATTAACTAAACTAAAATATAGTTGAATTAGCAAAAAACAAAGGAATTATTAAAAAACTATTAATTCAGCTCTACTTATAGACTCTAAATTATAAATAACAAAAAAATTATTTATTTAGTGAATTGAAGCATTCAGTGCTTTTAAAGGTAAGAGTGTACATTAGGAACATCACTGACAGCTCAGAGGTAAGTAGAAAATCTTCACATAATTGCAGGCACTAATGTCAATCACCAGCTAGCCTGATCATAGGGAGGAAAGGCACAGATTGAGTCCAATGGAGGACACACTGAAGTGGTACTGGTTCTGGCTTGCATGAATTCTTTATATTGCATTTACTCTCCATTACACCTCACTGCACAATATATTTCTATTTTGGTTATTTTGTGTATATATTATAATAACATTCCATTATTTTCTCTTTTCAGTTATATATTATTGTATATTTGTCTAAGCGTTTCACTGCTACATGTATCATGTATAACTATATGTGACTTTGATTTGATTTTATTTGCTTTAATGAGTTGTGATTATTCAGTCAAAACTCAAGTCACATGTTGTCATATAGGATTTTACATTAAATTTGGAAATGTTATCTCAAGGTAACATTTCAGTAAGTCTTTTGTAACTTGTAACATGTTTCTCTCTCATTTTTTAATATTTTCTATTCTCTAAAGCATTTTTACTTCTCTTTATTTATGGTTTTAAGAGTTTCACAGCAAAAGTAATGTTACTATACAACTTTGCTATACTATAAGTACTATACTATAGAAACAGAATTTTATGAATTTCTAGATTTTTTTTCTGAATCTACACATGGCCACATGAACTCCGACCCCACACCCCCACACTTCCCCACATTCATAAACACTCACACTCCCACAACCCCATCCACACACCCTACACCCCCATACATGCTCACCCCCACACACCCTACACACACCTTACACCCTACACCCCCACACACCCTCACACCCCCACAGTCCCCCACACCCTACACACCCACACATTTATCTATCTATCTATCTATCTATCTATGCATTTCTTTATTTATACATGTATTTTTTCATGTGTGCATATATTTGGTTTTTTTTATTCACTTGTTTTTTTTTATTCACTTGTTCACTTCTTTATTTATTTATCCTGACAGTTATTTTAGAGATAAATGGCTTTGACTCATGAGAGCTTGATTAAAAACAAAAAAAAACCCTTGTAGAAGTCCAGGCGGGGATTGTCAAGGTTCTCCTCTCCAGTGCGGTACAGCTGGGGATAGTGATGATGCAGGAGAAGCTCAAGGCCAGCGGGACAGAGGAGAAACCCTGCAGCTCCTGTGAGAAGCGGCTTGTGGTCCTGTCTCACAGTGACTCACACACTCCTTTATCTCGGGTTTCAGGGAAACCTCAGAGTGCAAAACACATTTAAAAGAAATGAAAGCTATGAATTATGGAATTGTATGATGCAGTTAATATTTGATGCTCATGGTAGTTTAGGCACGTAATAAAACCTCTCAGTTTGTCACTTTTGAACGCTGGTCTTTCTCTACGTTAGACTAAGACAAATTAAGCTCTACTCAAACATTAGCCCTAATTAGTACACACACTAATGTAATGTCTACCAAGCACTAATATTAGTGCAAAACTGATATCCAACCACAAGCCAATATGATTATAAGATAATATACTAAATACCAGCTGATACTATGAATACTGCAACCATTTCTGATCAACTGACATGAGGTTGTACTGCGGTATCGTTCCTAAGTTACATTTTCTACTTTTTATTTCCATTGCTTTTTAATGGACTTGTTGGCGATGAAATCGCACGTCATCTGTAAGATGTCTACTACAGTGCCAGAAGTGAGACCCAATTCCTCCAAGTTCTCAGAAATGCAAACTCTGTGATGAGCCAAAATGGATTCAGGCTTAAGATTCTCACAGTGGCCTTTAACGCCCCTGTTTCCTCTTCGTTTGCCATGGAGGCTGTCAGATTACAGGCTGCTGTTTCAGTTCCACACCCACCTGGAGAGAGCGACAAAGTTCACCATTGGGTCATTTAACCCTGAGGCGCTAGAGTTGAATTATTCTTTCCCATTATCTGTCTTTCTCTCTATCTATCTCTCTCTCTCTCTCTCTCTCTCTCTCTCTCTATCTATCTATCTCTCACACACACGCACACACGCATTGTGATGAATCTGACTTTTGTTTCCGCAGTGTAAAGTTATCAGACGTCTCACTGAAATATGAAATGTTTGTGCTTATACTCAGAAGCTATAGTCTGCATCTGTGGTCACAAACAGAGTCATAAGGAGAAATCTGATGACATTAAAAGTCTCTCCAGTTCCCTGGACTCTCAGTGGAGAGGTCCGATGTCTTCATGTGCACATTCTGTTATACTGTAACATCAGCACAGAAGATAAGACAACAGTTCTACTCAAGGGACATGTTCTGTGTTGAACTGTGTTGCTTTTTAAAAAGACTCACACAGCAAGAAGCAGAAACCAGGCTGACTTTAGAGGGACAAGAAGTTGTGAACTACATGAATGAGGTACATTTATACACACTGATAAATACAAAAGAACATGACTAAGCCAATTCAACTCATACATACAAATAAACTGTCCAATAACTAGTTGTAATATACAGTTTTAAGCTAAAAGTCTATAGAGAGGCACATGGCATTGTGGCAGTCTTTGTTGAGTTCATCTAGTCTACATTTTAAGCTCATTGCAGATACCAAAATATAAAGCTTTTTTTGTTCAGTGACACTTTAGTTTAAGTGGTCCTTTTTAGATTAAATATTCTCAACACACTCAGTGATACAGCACTAGTGAAGCACCTGGCTTAGGATCAGGATTAGTGCCAGGGTTAGAGTTAGGATTAGGTTTGGGTTGAGATTAAGGTTGGAGTTAGGATTAGTGTTTTTGGTTTTGGGTTGAGGTTATGGGTAGTTGGGTTGGTTTAACTGATTGCTGGTGTCTGACTCTTCAACTGCTCCACTTGACTGTGACTGCATTCAAACTCTCATCTGATTCACTGATGACAAAGTTACAGATATTATGTTGAGATATTATTATTTTTTATTAGAAAAGTATATATATAATTACTTGTGCTAGTTTTATAAATACACTGAGACATATTATCAGTAATTTCCTATTTTAATGAAAAAATTATAATTGTAAGAAAATAATGTACATATGCAGACATGTCCAGAGTGCTTGATCTGTTGGATACATGGAACCAAAGCAGAGAGGCAACGGTAGCACGTTTCTCCACACGTGGCTGTAGCTGCATATTAAGTTATAAGTGCCTGACAAATTGAAATGGGCTTTTTCATTTTCATCTTTTGGAATTCATCCCTGTGTCTTTCTGAGGGATAACAGTAAACTCCAGAAACTGGAAAGAGATAGGCACCTCCAGAAAAGATTTGTGACCGGTAAGTGCATGTCAGCAAATTGCAGAGCATTTGTTAGAACAAAGCAGTCTTATACCTTAGTGTAAAATGAAGAAGCATAGTGTAATTGAATAGATTAATATATGATTAGAAAATCTTCTTTTTTGGAATGTGAAGTGTCAACATATCATGTGTTATTATGAAGATACCATATGGTTCGTTATTTTAAAGTGACACTTCCTAATTACATCATCCCAAAGGTAAAATCAGCATATAACTTGTGAGAGAAAATATCACTCAGAGAAGAGAATTTTTCACTGAAATACTTACACTGTGACTAACCTGATCAGAGACGCAATAAACAAATAATCAAACAGCAACAAAAACAAATTAATGAACTATTATGGTAAATGACAGTTTGACAAATTAAAAAAGACAGAGTGATTTTGTTGGAAGGTCCATGTGAGTTTCTAAGCAGTGATTGGAGGAACTGAATGTGACCTGTTCAGTGGAAGGTTGACCAGCCTCCGTGCTATGTGACACATTCACCCTGAAGGGCTAGAAAGCATCACTCTCCCACCGCTCATACTTAACCCCTGCCCCCGGGGGGCAGCACACATGACCCATTTGCACCTCACTGAATGAGACAATGACCAACATGTGCTAGTCTTAAGGCCCATACTTTTTTTTTCATGTTTTCAACTTGTTTAAGCTTCACATTTACTTTGCATGAGTATAGTTTTACCTGAAACACTTTAAGGGCCTTCAACATCCTTAAAATATCACCAAACTGTTCATATAGATTATTGGCAGTTTTGAGAAGTTCATATTCCAAAGTTGAAAAGGACCAGCGTGTCAGGTTCAGTGTCCTTAAAACACTGCCTGTTTCAGTTGTCCACCGCTGTAATTAAGAAGCCACTCTCAGAGTCCACTGTCCCTGAAAAGCATGTCAGGTCAGCTGCGATGCCCATATTCCCATCATGCATCAGGGCCAAGACTGATGATCGCACATTCCGTCCATCTAAAATTAAACACACATGCCATGACACATTGAATTAAAGATTTTTTTTTCTGTCACATGGAGATGTCGGTAAACAATGGGGGCATTTTAATGAGTTGTTAAAGCCATCCATCAGCACAGATAGGAGGGACAGCGAGAGCAGTATCGAGTGTTCAAGGGTGCTGCTCCCTGCAGAGTGATGGATCTCATGCCAACGCCGCAGGGCTTGGGCGACCCTGCCGCCCAGAACGCTCTGACTGCGACTGTCAGGGCCAAAAAAACGATGGGATGAGAGCAAGAGACTAATTAGGTCTTTCCTGCGAGGCAGTTTATTTTCATATTTATTCCAGAGTGACAGAGGCCAAGTCCCCTCCACGACACCCCCGCCCGCATGAGTTGTGCATACAAACAGATCATAATTACTAAGCAAATAGGCCCGATTGCTTTTTGATTGGGTTAATGCTTATAACACAACATGCTTCATTCCCTAGCAAATGGCGCTAAGAGATTAAGGATACCATCGAAGTTTTCAACTTTTTCAATTTACCCAGTTTATATTGTAAAGACATTGCCAGCAGTCTTCAGAGCCAAGATTTTGGAGATACTTGCTAGCATATATTATATAATCATTGCATTGACTGAATACCCTTCTTCTGGATTAATTGGTAAACATATTGTTATATGTTCACTGGCATTACATTGAAATGTGTTTACTGTTGTGCTCAACTATAAACAATTCTAGTTAAAGTAATAAATAAAATAATTTAAGCATCCCTACTGCTCGTTTGTTTTTTGTCTTGGGTTAATGGCAAACCTGTAAACACCGCCCTCTACTGGTTGAGAAGTACTATGGCGACTGTCGGAGTACGTCCTCTCAATTAATTTCTGGCTTGCATGTTTCCCACAATAACAAAGATGCCTATAGCAACTATTTACTATTTGGAGTGCAGCATGCAGCTTCTTTTATAATTATTAGTTTGTGGCATATTTAACTTTCAGTTGACATTAGGTGGTGGTTAATAATAATGCATGTTGTACTTGAATCTTACTTTGACCATTTCCTGTGTTGAAAGCTGTGAGTGATCTCTCCCCAAAGAAAATTGCAGAGAATGTCTAAGCCTTTCTTCTGTGATTTCCTGTCCAATAAAACTACATTTCACTGCAGTCCATTTATCATTCCATCGACACAGAGCTATTTTCTAAATATAATCTAAGGTCTGCTAAAGCAGTTTCCCATGCCAACTGCTATACAACAATCCCAGATACAGCCATGGTTGCTTGATTATAGCATTTGCAATGACCTTCAGCATGTACAAAAGCAAAATACATCAGTCCTCTCATCCTCCATTTATTTGCATGGTCTCATAAACGTTACCTCTTCAGTCACGATGACGGTTCAGTGAGATGTAAGGCCGTGAGTCTGCTGATTCAGGCTGTAAATTTGCTGAGAACCGAAATAAAGTCGCATACACACAGTTCATGTCCTCGCATGCCGTGGTTTTATTCACCTTGGTCCTTGACCCATATGACCACAATGCGTGCTTGACTTCCATTCTGAGCTTTAAAAAACTTCATCTGTTGAATTTTCTAGTAGTGGAGAGTGATACATGGAAAAATAGACATGGATATCGTGGAATGGCCACAAAGTCTAAGAAGAAGTGCTTGTTGTGCTTCTGACAGATATCTCCACAGACATTCTGTAAAGCATTACTTTAATAAAACATAATATTCAAAACGATCCATCTTTCTTCCAAAAATCAATAGTCGCTAACAGAACTCGTCTGGCTTCTGTTTATGTGTAAAGTCTTCTGAGTAAACTCGGTCTCCCTTGTTCATATTCTTCCCAGTTGGAAACCCCAGTGTGGTGGAGCAGCTTTAACTCCAACAGCTGCTTCGGTGTCATGGGAAATGTGTATTATGGATGTCCTTAATTTTGTCTCAGTTGATTCACATGCTCATTTTTGACATGCCAAAGATGATTACCTTGCCCTCTAAACACTCCTCCAGTTCTTATCATCTTCCTTTCCCGTGTTTATAACCCTTCCTGTGGTGGATTAATTCAAACCATGCTTGGGTGTGATGGTACAAGGTGGGACTTCAATAAGGCGCTATTTCACCCTTGATCAAGGACACGGTGTGCTGGTTGCCGGCCTGTTTGCTGCTTGCCAATAGTCAAAACTGAAGGGACTCCAGGTACACGCTGACTGGGATTCACAAAGAATAACGCGGTCTTGATCTGGCTAAAGCAGGCAGACGCTGCTTCCCAGACATGTTTTGAGTTAAGGCTTAGACATAATATGTCAAGATGAAATGGTCAGGAACGCCCTGCTAGAAGATACATGAAGAGAAATGGGAGAGTCGTGGTATGTGAGTGTGCTGCGCTGTAGAGCACTGGTTCCTCTGCTCCTTGATGATGATGAACAAGAGCAGGAACCCCAGCTTCTTTACAGGAAATCTGCTTCAAACAATCAGTCCAAATGAAACCATAGCTGCATTTTTGGGGCATTTAAAAATCATTGACGTTGAGGTTTGGACTGTTAAATTGATTGTTTTGCTTGAGGCTCTCTGAGAACATAACCAAATTGCACCCTGATGTGTAAAGGTTTATAAGCATCCTTTAAACATCATGGTGAAGAGATCTTGGACCATCTACTCACCCACTTAGGAGTTTTAGGTTTCATGGAAATGTGCATTCTTGCCTGACAATCTTCTCCACCAGCCTTGAGTTTCTCCTCATGACCTTGACATAAACTCCCATTGGTCATCACTTGTAACGAAATTATGCTGCACTCTGTCCTTTCCAGAAAAATAGCAATGTCAAAGTCCCCCAAACGGCAGCAGGTTCCTGTACCGGGCGGAGGGATGAAGTGACTCAGTTCGTGAGTTGATGGATTCCAAATTGCTGAACCCACCAGACTGGTAACCCAAGCCCAGTTCAACTGCCACCCTCCTTCATTTCTCACTTTCAGCCCGACTTTGAGAAACACCACAGCAGAAAGAGGAGCCGCCCGTGGAAGAACGTGAGAAGACACCAGAGACGGAGGAGACGGAGGAGACGTAGGAGACGTAGCTTCCTGCTTCTCTCCCCTCTTTTCTCTCCACGCCCGCGTCAGCAGCCAGGCTCTCAAAGGGAGGGACGTCTCAGGCATCCACGTCCCAACCTGTCACGTCCCAGTTGGCCCAGTCTGCGAGCTGGGCCCCCCAAGCTGAAGCCGCGGACACCGCTGAAGAGGTCAGTGCAGCTCCAACTGGAAACGCTGGGGAGGGGGGGGGGCTACAGGCAGGCCTGCCAGGCCCCTTTAGCTGGAAGTCAGAGGGCAGCGTTGTGTGGCTCCTTCGGCTGGGGGGCTCCAGGGACGTGCTGGGGGGTTAGATGGGGCCACGTAGCACTGGGTCTGCTTTCACTGGTCTGCCAGGGTTTTACCTGCCACCTGCCTGAGGAGCTAAAAGATACTTTTGGAAAGTCATATCCTCTGAAAATGTAGTAGAACTTTTTGTCAATCAAAGACTTATTCTGCAAGACTTATAGCTACTAAATTGGTTTAAACAGTTTCTGTTTCTAATGCTTATGTGATGTTTTTAAGGGTAGATTAGTCACATACTACGACTAGATTCCTAAACAGACTGTTTCCCTTCATCTTATGTATCAGGAATGTTTCATGTACACCTTCTCTGTGTTGATCTTCATTTTTGCATGTACAGAGTCTACTGTCTATGTGTCTATGTGTATATAGAGTTTGCTGTGTGTCTATGTGTCTATTTGTACACACAGTCTACTGTCTATGTGTCTATGTGTATATAGAGTTTGCTGTGTGTCTATGTGTCTATATGTACACACAGTCTACTGTCTGGGGTTTGTGCAGCTCATCTTTCCCTCTGCAGGTCAGACATGGCCTCCAACCACTGCCGCTCACAGAGTCACAAATAATCTTCCTCCGCCTTCCATTACTCCTGCCTTAATGAGGCCAGTGATCTTCTGGAACAGTGGGTGCGGAAGTGTGGCAGGCTAGGAACCGGCTCAGTCATCCGTCTGCTCCTACAGTGTTTCCTCTTCAGCTGTACCAGCTCAGTCAGTGGGGTGGGTGGAGGGTGGAGGGTGGATGGGGTTATTTGCTGGGTGATGGGTGAGGTATGTGGCTTAAAGTAACATTTATTCTTGGACAGAACAATGAATCTGAACTTCCCCGTCCTCTGTTGTTATGCTTGTGGAGTAGCGTAGCCAGCTGCAGGTACTGTGTGTGAAGGTTTATCCCTCATTACATCCAGGAAATACAGTGGAAAGTTCTAGAAAGCCATTCCTTCTTGTCCAGTCTATTGTAGCAGACTAAGTCTGTGCTCATAGATTGAGCAGTGGGTGTGAGGCTTATAGCAGCTTTAACTTCAACTTACTGGCTTTGCCCACTAAAGCCCAATGAATAATGGATATTATATTTGCTTTTCAATTTCCACCACCATCGATATCTAACTTGGACTGGCCCTGAGCACTACAGCATATTAACCAACTCCAAGATTAAGAGCCACTCTCAGCAGGCATGAGTGGTCTGCATGCTGTACCATCCTGTTACTGGATTACTGAAAGTTTATGCATTTAAATGAATAACCATGCAAGTAATTTTGAAATTTCTACAGATTTATGGGCAGCTCTTGCAGTGTGGCAAATACTCAAAACCACTCAATGACAGTACATTTTCTGTTTTATTCTAGAGTTGCTTTGACCTTCAAACACATATCATGACAGATTATGCTTAAATCCCAAGTACATCAGATATTAGATAGAGCTCACGATGTTATTAACTCTGCAGTGATGCAGAACACTGTTATTTTTTGGACAAAACAAATATGTAACCCTTGTGTAAACAGCATCACTCCAGCTTATATATTTAACCTCCCCGCTGACCTGAACAGGAAGGGGATGTTTATCATATTTCAAGGTTTGCTTCATTTACATGCCTTAAAATATGTGTGTGTGTGTGTGTGTGTGTGTGTGTGTGTGTGTGTGTGTGTGTGTGTGTGTGTGTGTGTGTGTGTGTGTGCGGGAGTGTTTGTGTGTGTGTGAGCGAGCGAAAAAAACATCAGATTAAGTTCAATTTATTACTAAATGTCATTAACTCATTAAATGTCCATCCTGTTTGGGTCATGAATTGACTGTAGGTATTATTCTAGTCATACAGAATCAGGTCGTTTCCAGACCCAGAAGGACGTGCTGGTAATCAGATCTCCTCACGTGTCCAGCCACTGCAGGTCCAGGTCAGGCCTCACGGACCACCACGTGCTGCGCTGTGTTGCTGGGGAACGTGCCTTCTGCATTCTCACTGTTGTTCGTTTGGCAGAGAAACATGTCAGCCTGTTGCCACCAGTCAAAAAGGAGCAAAGCCCTCGGATTTGCAGGCATTAGGACCTTCCAAACACTCCTGTCACTTAACCCAACACCCCATGTCTCTCGGCTTAAATCTTTTAATGTATTTAATTCCCACCCACCCCACATGCCCAAATTCCTTGTTTATCTGTCATGGAGCTCTTTTTTTATGGAGCCCACATCCACACAGGCCTGCAGTCACTGAGAGCTCATGCTTCACCCTTTTCACGGAGGTACACGTGGCACGCAGAGAAATATTGGGGCCAAAGCAATAAAGTGCCTGAAGTCAAAGCCTGCCATACTTCATCTATTATGTGCAAATCCACCTAGTCAGGGGATATTTCATCCTAAAGCCACATGAGAAAATTATACTTCAGGAAAAGCTAGAAGCTAATCTTATGCTATAGTACCACTTTAATTTGAAATCTGCTGCTGCAAATCAGGAGTAAAATCAGGAGAAATCACAATATTCCCATCACGTTTACAAAGCCGGAAAAAAATCCTTTTTACCTGTAATATTTGTCAATTCTTATCACTAAAGGCGGAGGAACAGAATCACGGTACTATGCTAATGTGCCTAAGGGACATTCGTAAGTACTTGTACTCTCTATGATTACTTGTGATTACTTTAAAAGTCAAACACTTTTGAACACACTTCTGAAGGATTGAAAAAATTGTTCATGAACTGTGATGATGAACAGGTGAATTTTGACTTGTTAGTAAGTACAGTGTTTTCTCAAGTTGTGTTTATTATGTAAAGTATTATGTAAAGTATTATTTAGAAAGAATCATTCTCTCTTGTGTTCAGCACAGGTCATCACCTGTAATATAGTTATTCTTAATCACAGCCCTCTTTGAGATTTCATGCCATGCACAGTTCTGTATGTGGCCTGTATTCCCACACTTCACTCAAGGGAAGGGTTATTAGATGTGAAGTATTCTAGTTCTGACAGTTCATGCCAGACATTAAATGTTCAGGCCTTAATGAGAATCTTAATCTTTAGTGTGTGTGTGTGTGCGTGCGTGCGTGCGTGCGTGCGTGCGTGCGTGCGTGCGTGCGTGTGTGTGTGTGTGTGTGTGTGTGTGTGTATGTGTGTGTGTAGTTAAGTATGTAGATTTTTGTCTCATTTTTTGCAGCTGTGAAAATACCCCACATGTAGAATCATTTCTCAGTGCAAATAAAGGGCTGTGCTTTAACATTACAATAAAGGACAAGTTTGTCATTTATCTGTGCATAAAATATGCAACACGTTTAGATTTGTTTTGCATCCATTAATCACTTATATCAATGCAGCGCCTAGAGTAACACAATATATTAACAAAATGCTGGCAATTTAAGGGCAACACATTTTTATTGTTTGAGTTCTTGTGGGTCCTGGGGCAGTCTAAATAACTGAATGATTAAAATAATATAAGGAAGCATTCGTTTATGCAATATCAGCTATTATTACTGCAGTTTAATAAGTATCCCTATTCTTCATTCTTTTTAAAACAGTAAGCAAATACATTTTTTATCAGTATAAAAGTTTTATCAGTTACAAGATTACAGCATATCATTGCAGCATTACAGCATACATATGGAAATTCTAAGCATTTCTCAATTTACCCTCCTTTTATTTATTTGTTTAAAAAAAACATTTAAATATATATATTTAAATATCCTATATAAAACTCACTTCAACATGAAGTTCAAAAGCATTTTGTTCTTTATCAATTCTTTACAGGCAGTTTGGACTTCACACATCAGATCTTTACAGGAGTGTCGTTCTTCAGAGAGGGTTCACGCGTCTCCACGTCGTCCTGCCCTCCCTCCCCCGTGTGTGTGTCTAATGAAGGCCGCTGTCGCTGTAGGGGCTTCCCGTGCCTCGTTAGTCAGGATGACCTCCGTCGTGTCACACGTGTGCCAGGGCGTAGAGGGGTGGAATCAGGCGGGGGACATCAGAGCTTATTCACCCGCTCAGTGGCAGCGTCGCCAATTTACATATCTCATTTTTCTCATGCTGCATAATCTGTCAGGATATTCATACATGCATATTACATCTGTATCAAAACACTCCTGAGTAAAAAAAATAAAACAATAAAACTCAGAATTGCATAATATTAAACGTTTATTGGTCTCGTCAGAACATTCTTTGTAAATTCTGAACACGGAGACGTGTATTGTATACATGAAAATGTTTAAATCTTTTCACAAGAGTTTATCTTGTACAAACAGACCGTGTAAGTGAATGTCCCTGTCTCCACCTCCCCACAGGTCACTGGAGCCGCTAGCAGTGACACGCAAATTTGTTTTATTTATTCATTTTTGTTTATTTTATGATTAATATATTTTTTTGTTTTGACCATTGCGTTTAATTTAGGTCTTGGCTTTTTTCCCTCTGAAGTGTAGCCTATGTGTTTGGCAAAATTAGGCCTTTGCCATGTCTACATGACACGTTTTGTCGTTTGTTTATGTAGCGTGTAAGCGAGCACTGACTGTGACAATGGGCTTTTTGGACAATTTTGGATCAAAATATATATCATTTTAATATTTAGTATTTTTCACTGTATTATCACAATATACATATATAATCAATTAAATAATACATTTCACTTCACTTCCACATGTGGCCCTCTCTCTCCGTATACAGGTGCACTGGGCTTGACGGATGTACTGGTCTCTGATCTTAGTCAAGAGTGGAGATTATAATGCAGCCACTCTGTTGTTCTTGTATGAGGTTGCACTCTTTTGCATTAGTGAATAGGACATAAACTTTGTGACTGTGAAATAATGTAGTAACTCCACCCTCATTAAAGGCATTGTCATTTTCATTCCAAAGAAATTCGGTTCATTTTGATATAAAATAATATTTTTTTTTCTCTGAATCAGATATCATTAGTGTTTCTCTGTCAGCCTCACTCAGGGTTATAGTGCAGTCATGCGGAAAACTTCAGATGAAAAGGGCACCATAAAACATGTTTGTTCTAAAACATATTTTCACTGATTCATTTTAACTGCACTAACAATTCTATTCTATGGACTTTAGATTTTAGACAGCCATGTATTCGGTGGTCAAACGTGAGAAGTACGATATACAGCCCCCCCCCGTGTGTTGACTACTGGAATCGCACTGGGATTTTTAAATATATGTAGGTGTGCTATGCAACCACAAGATGGTAGTAAGAACTCAGTCTTCACTAAAATGTTGGCCATGTACGAATAAGGGTTGCTAAATAATAATAATAATAATAATATTTTATTTGTAATGCACATTAAGTGATAAAACTAAATGGGCAAAGCAGATAAAACGGAGATCACTATGCTAAAAAAGGTCTCTTAAAACTGCGTGTCAAAAGATCTCATTCTAGTTTATTCATTTGTGAATGCTTACAAATTATGAAATGACTGAGGAGGTATTCGAATATTGTGACGAATATGTTGCTTTTACATTTATTTTTAGTTGTTCTTTAAAAGGAAAACAAAATCAGTAGTTTAATTAAAGCAGTTACATTTCTACAATTGGATTTGTAAAATAAATGTGAAATTAAAATACACATTAGATCAAAAGCAGTGGTCAGTTTGTAGAGGACATTTTTACTTTATTTGATAAATGCGATCTATTCTTGCTGTATCATGAAACCGTTCAGATGTTCACATACTAGCCCAAAATGTTATAAAATGTTGCTTTACTTTTAAATCACTTACTGCAGCACAGTAAGTTTTGCCACTAGAGGGCAATCAAACAGTAGCAGGTTCCTAAAGAAAACTTTGATACTGTATACTGTGGTAAAGATACTGGACCCATAGTTCCTTCGGACCAAATGGCTCTTTAATGGCCTGTTAAATCTCCTATACCCCTAAATCTCTCCTGCAAATGTGAATGAATTCAGGGTTGCTCAGGTCGTGCACTTTCTAAAACAACCTTTCGCAGTGCATAAAGTGGAAAAGAGATTTCAGATCTCATACCAGCATTGATCTGAGTAAGGCATGACAAATCCTGATTGTACTTGCAAAAAAAGTTTAAAGTAGCTTTAATGTATTCAGTACGATTAATGTGCTCCACTGCATTCTACCATGGGCCCATCTACTCCCGCTGTGGCCTGGCCCAAAAGTCAAAAAGTTATATCCAATAGCTAAATATGAAGACTTGTCTGCAGATGCTTCCTGGCCATTGGCTTTAAACATGCCGGTGATGGCAGGACAATTGGCAGAGTGTCCCTGTCCATATGGCTGCCCTGTGGGGCTCTTTTGTAAGGTGATGGATATACTAACATTAATGGCTGTCATCTCTGAATGTTTTTTGTAGGCAGCCTTCCCCCCCGTTCCTTAACCCCCCCTGCCCTCCCTGCCTTTACTACCACGAGGCATTCGTATCTGCTAAGTGTGCCTTTTGCTTTGTACACAAAACCCTCCTCTCAACCCCACCCCACCCCACCCACCCCACCCCTCACCACCCGCTCCACCCACCCCACCCTCCCCACCCTCCCCACCCTCCTCCCTGCACGCTCCACTCTGCTCCAGACTTTGTGTTTGTGAAGAGAAGCGTCTCAAATGTCTCGGCCGGGCACAGCAGCTGCCGCTGCCCCACGCCATTCTTTCAGACGCCCAACAAAAGAGGGGCAGTTTTTTCCCCTTTTCTCCTTTTGACAGGGGGGAGCTCAGTGCACATTTGTAGACTAGCCCAGCCCCCCCCTTCCAACCCCCCCCCTCGGTGCTCTACTGGACAGGAGGCTGTGGCTTTTGTGTGCGTGCCGGAGAGGAGGGGCTACACCCCTCTGAATCACCCCTTAAAGCATCTGATATGGCTCCTGTGCTAAGGCCTTGGGGCCTGGCCATGCAGCCATAGCACAGCTGGCCACTCCAGACTGACTCCCTGGCCCTGCTCCTCCCCCCCAAACGCAGCCTCACGCCCCATCTCGAGCCAGCGCAGCGAGACCCGTCCGTCTCTCGGCAGACATCTGAGGGTGCGCTGGGAGGGCAGAGATCCCCAGAGCACCGTGTGGGAGACAGAGCTCTGTTTTGGCAACAGTTGGCAGCGTGTGTCAGCCCAGCGCACCCTTGATCTCTGAGCCCGACAATGCTGACGCCTCGGCCTGAAATCTTATCTCTCCTCTGCATGCATGCGCACGAAGCCAAGAGACGAGCTGTATACGCAAACTCACAATGCGCAATCGAACGCTTCACACCTGTCACCTGCATTAACTTGGCCAGGGACGTTCGTACATCCACACACCATGAACATCAGTCATGCAGGTTCGATCAATTGCAAGGAGGAAGACAGAATCTATGAATGATGAAGGACCTTTTCACAGACGATGACTAGATGCAGTATTTAATGTGCTGCACCATTGTTCTGAGTATCACTGTATCATGCTTGAATCCTTTCTTCACTGATCATTTAAAGTCAATAATCTCTTGCCAAGCAGGCTCTATCACGCTAATCTACACATGCAGATGGATGTTAGGGCAGGTGATGTGGAGGAGAGAGAGGCCCACACTGGTGCAGGGACAACCAGCATTAGGCAGGAGGCCTGACCCCTCTGACCGCACGCAAAGAGACAGCTGGCCCACATAATGAGTGATTACCATAGAACGCAGACTGGAGCCCCTCACTCTCCAGCCCATAATCTGCTGAACTGCCTGCCAAGCCGTTGTGGAGGGGGGGGGGGGGGGGGGGGGACAGCAACTGGCCAATTAAGTAGCTGCACATCTGAGCACGGAGAAGGCAGCAGAGCTTCAGGACCTGCAGATGCTGCTGGTACAAGTTGGTAGCCGGAGAACGTGCACTGAGGGCTCCACACCGATGTTCTTCCATCTCTGCTTTTCCAAACTGATAAGTGAGAAGCCGTTTAGAGGATTTTCCAATTGAGTTCCCCTCCAGGACAGCTCACTCACCCCGCACATGACCCCCCCCCCACCCCACCCCTCCACTTGCATGTTTACAAATGTACCAAACATTGCGCAGAGCATCAAAGCAGCAATTTGGTTTGTTTGCATCA
The DNA here is from genome assembly GCF_052324685.1 of Brachyhypopomus gauderio. Taxonomy (NCBI): domain Eukaryota; kingdom Metazoa; phylum Chordata; class Actinopteri; order Gymnotiformes; family Hypopomidae; genus Brachyhypopomus; species Brachyhypopomus gauderio. The sequence continues at coordinate 18,635,327 of NC_135228.1, read as the reverse complement.
CAACTTGAGCAAAGATAGGCAGATCCTGACTGTCTCACTCTCTCTGCACTATAACACAAGTCAACGCTTGCTCCAGATTAGATATCTGTGGAGGCAACAGGAATGCCAGTGGCTGTGTCCGTGGCAACAGAGCAGCTCCTGTTCCAGTCATCCTTCCCAACCATCTGTTCCTGCTCTAGGGACGCATTCAGTGCACTGATGTTTGACTCTGGTAGGTGTGTGTGTGGGGGGTCGGACTGTGAGGAGTGGTTGGAGGAGCCACTCAGGGGCAAGCCGTGGGGTAGGAGAAGCCTTGTAAAACATGAGACAGAGGGGGCCGAAGCGTGCAGATGATGAAATATTGTGACAGTGCAGTTAAAGCCCCCTTCATGCACTGAGACAGCTGAACGGAGCTGCTCAAAGTAACACCCCCCCCCCCCCACCACCCACCACCCATCAAGGTCCCTCCCTGAGGGCTGCATGCTCTTATATCAGTCAGCGCATACATGACAGCAGGCCTCGTCTCCGCTTTATGTGCAGACCCTCCTTCAATCCCCGAGTCACAAATTGAACACGCCCCCTCGGTGCACGCGGTCAGCCCTACAGGAGGGCTTTGTGGAGGGGGCAGCAGCAGGTCCCCCGAGGGAGTACGGCTGAAAGGGAGCGGGCTTGTGCCAGGCACAGGGTCGCCCTCCTCCTCTTCCTCCCCTCCCCCTTGGCCCCTCCCCCTTGGCCCCTCCCCCTGCCACACCTCAGCTCGAGCTCATTACGCACATCAGCAGATGGAGCCGGTTTTGTGGCTCTGTTGCTGGGTAGACTGGAGAGTTGAGGGTTTGAGGTCTGACTGCGTTTATGGTCTGAGGGGTCCATGGGTGTGGGAGGTCAGTGAGAGGGGCACCAGTGCATTGTCCTACAGCTAATTTGATCTTTACCTTTCTGGGTGTTTGTAGCAGAAGTGGAGGGCCTGAACTGTTTAAAGTTCAGCTGTTCATAACAGGTGTTTTGAGTACAGCACACCGACGAACAGATCAAGTGAAAGTTATTATGTTTGAGTGAAAAAGACATGATTTAATATTAGAGTATTGTGTGATGTCATACTTATAGACATCACTGGTATAAAAAACTATTCAGCTCTTGGACGTGTGTATTGAAGCTTACCCGACATACAAGTTATAGGTTGTTTCTCTGTTACCTAAAACAAGATCACACAGGATTTACTGTTCATTAGCCAGATGGCACTTTCTCAGCCAATCAGAAGCTGATGCTATCTGAGCCTTAAGAGAAAGCCCTTCCACAATAAGGGTCCGATAATAGGGAGTGCTCTTTTTATACAGCTCTTAGGAGGAGAATATTTACATTGATAATATACTTTATGATTGATGATCATCATAATTGCATGATCATCATAATTAATTTGAATTTAAATTGCCCAATAGATGCAATGCATACTCTCTTCATGCCATTCTCTTCTATAATTTTTGTCCATGTAAATATCCTTCACGTAAAGGTCTTAATGTGTGATTCAAATGAGTTGATGTGGCAAATCAGTAGATAATTTTTGGATTTGTTCTACAGGTTGTCTACTAACTTTTTTGTCTGTATCAAGTTTATCGGGTTTTGTCTAGATCAGGTTATTATACTGTAAGGGCTACACCAAGTCCCGCCTCTTCCTGTAAAATAATAGTTGAACTGTTGTAGTCTGTAATTTCAGGACTGAAAACCCAATAAAACCAATGACTTTTTACTATTGTCTGCATGGAAAATGCACACTGAGTCCAATAAGATTCACTTTGCAAGGTCCACTATTAGATATTCAAAAATGATAATCACTTTTTTTACCTGCAGGAGGTACCTACCTGTCTTACCCTGATTCAATGGATTGTCAAATTAACTTACTGATCTCTGCAATAATAATCTAGATGTTTCCACACTTTGCAGATGACCAAGATTCAAAAGTGTAAACTGTTAAGAACTGACTAGTAAGAGATCTGGTGGACTTGCTCAGACTGAAACAGGATATAGACACATAGTGTAAAACTACTACATGGGCCAGTATTACACATACAAGCATGTTGATCTCTAATGTGAATAAGCTACAGTATGAATTCAGGCTGATGAGTGAAGACGTGAAAACTGAAAGAATATCCAAATTAGATAAATGTTTTATTTAAGTCACATTTCTAAAGTAAGAAAAAGTATTACAGAAAGTCTAACAAAGTGTTTTTCTTAACAATTTTTGTTAAAAATATTAATTTTTATTTCTAAAGTGAAACCTTTAGAGAGTAAGACAATTCTGGAAAGTGGAAAGCACATTGCCGACAATAAAGTACGTCATATTGTACAGCAATTTCATTTTTAAAAATGTCCATGATGTTCGGTCCATTTTCAAAAACGTTGCTTCGACGCACCGCCGCGTCCTCTGCGTGTCCAACGCATGCGAAATTTGCTCTGTGGCACAGACGCAAAACTCGCTTCTTCTTCCTCTCCAAACCTCATCCGCACAAAGAATGAGGGTCATGGTGTCGCTGTCGTGGCATACCCGACCTCGTTCACATAAAGAATGAGGGTCATCTTGGCATGGACGGGACGAGCAGCGACCTAACCGCGAGGGCCACTCGGGCCTGCCTCGCGCTGCCTGGAGTGACGAGCCTCCTCAGGAGCATCCAGGGATGTGGAAACATCTTCATCCTCGAATAGAAGGATGAGCAGGTATTCCTTAAGCTTTACAGCATCTCGGGAGAGACGGGCAAAGTCCCAGATCAACGTGCAGGCAGAGTGATCTCTGGAACCCACTCGTTATAGCTGCGACTTTCTTCACAGAACATGTGCAGCTTCTCCAGACCAGAGTCTTCCCACGAGCCGTCGCTTGGGTTCTGCAGAAAGAAAACGAATTATCGAACATCTATGAAGTATTACATTGTGTGCAGTAAATAAAAATCAGCATTATATGCCACATGCTGTGTGCATACCGTGATAAGAACGCAGTGAAAATCCTCATAATGACCATTTTCTCCGACGATTTCCCCAAGACTGTTGATGTCGTTCACTCTTACAATGCTGATGTCATTTTCAAAGCAAAACGCTTGGATGAGAGTGAAGTGGATTTGAAGAGCGATATCGCAGTCGAAGTCATCAGTGGCCAAAACGCAGAAAGACACGCTGTCCGGATCACTGCAGCAAGCAAGGGAATAAATAAACAAATTATTATCGTTCATTATTTTAAAGTGACGCAGCATGTGCGTCATTGTATGTGAAAATATGTAATGACTGAAACGTAAGGGCAACAGTTACTTACTCGTTCATTATCTTTGCGCACTCATAGACACCAACGGTGACGCGACCCTCAGTCTTGGCAGACTGCAGAGCCTCAACTAGAGATTTGCCTTCAGTAATCATCTTGCGTTTTGTAGGAGTAAAGTAAACTAATCCAAGTTAGTTAGAAACGTTATGTTGGTGAGCAATGGCTTTTGGTGGACGATTGCATCGACCACGGAAGTTTGGAGTGAGATTTTATTGGCACACGACCAGTATTTATAGTCGGAACCTGGCACGCGTTTGTAACTAGCGTTTTGATTGGCTATCGCGAGGCAATAAAGGAATGAGCCATCAGAGACGCGTGCCTTTAGATATGCTTGACGTCTATTAGGATCTTTTATGAATGGATCAGGTTTTAATCGCTGAATACCTTTTATGTTTACATTTTCATTCTTGAAATAGAAAGCTTATTTCAACGATATGAGCTTTCCATCCATTTACAAAATGCAATGCAATCTGGTTACGTATTGCACCTGCCAGCTAGGCTAAGCTCCACACCAAAGAGGATAAAGTTTCAGAATAAAGTTCTAAAGAGGATTGTGCATATTTAGAATTTCACAGAAAGAATAAGTTGTTTTACACAGATATTTTCACTGACATTTAGACCCTCTAAATTGCCTTTTTTACGTGGTTCCTTAAAGATACAGTTGCCAGCAGCACTTATGCCGAGCTCAGAAAGAAATCACAGTGCTGGTTTATCTGCAATTCATAATACCAGGCACGCGCCGACCTTTTGCATACGCAAAGGTGGCCAGACTTACGGCGCGTGGCGTCTGGAGAGGGCTCCCTCGCGCACGAGCCATGGCAACAGTGTTTTGGTGGGGGAAGGTAAAGGGTGGAGAAAATCGAACTTCTCCAATAGCTGCCAACACATGGTGAAGCTTAAACCTGCAAACTGGCAATATGTTGGTAGTATTAGCATTTTGTGGTCGGTTGAAGTATTTTACTTTCTACTGCATTACAAAGAAGCCACCGAGAGTTGTTTTTTTTTATTAGAGAGAGATAATTTATTTTATTTACATTTTATGTAGCTATATTGTTTGGTGCTTTCTGTTGAATGCGTTACATATTAACAGAAGTAAACTATGAAGCTTCCTTAAAACAGTGACTCCTATTTCATTTTATTTGATCACTCTTAATTAGAATTCTTATTCTGCAGATTCGCCAATTACTATTGCCCAGTTATGTTACTGATTGTGAACCTCCGCTTATATCCTGTTGACAGCATGCGGCTACTGATGCTTTGAGAACAATAAGAATCATAGCAGTCATTAAATGGAACCGGAGCTGGATTTACGAGGGGTGACTCGGCTAATCTACAGCTGCAGGGGGGACTAGAAGTAATTGTTCAGTTTGCATACGCCGGAGCGAGTCTGCCTCGGAACACCTGTCACTCGTGCGCACGCAACCGGGAGGGGCAAACGGACTGCAGATGTGCTGCGGTCACTACACATTCTTACGAGCTTCAGGCGTCTCTGCTGAGCTGAACTTTGTAGTCGGGAGCATAATGCGAATCGGTGCGCAACGTGGCTTCTTTGTACCCAGTTTTAAAAACGAGTTTTTCCAACGCTTTATTTATGCACAACTGCATAACTTAGACCAGAAGTCCAAAGTGCTTTAGGAACAACAGATTTCTCAAATTTTCAGACATGTTGCATACCTCTTTTTGGTAACGTGTAGCAACCATCAAATAAATACAGACATATTTATTTTTTATTAATTTTGGTGTCGTGGATGAACAATAGTAATATAGGGAATAGCGTGTGTGGGGGTATTCAAGTGAGGCCTCCCATCTGCTGCTGTTCCGCCTGGTAACAATAGGCTCGAATCTGTCAGCGCCAGTCAGCCATGTCGTCTTTCAAATATCACTACATTTCTATTTGTAGTCCTTGTGTCATGTATTTGTAATGTTTGCATTTGCTTGTTTGCCTGGTCTGTGCTGATCAATATGGCCACGGCACTGCACGAAGTCTTAACTAGACAACAAAGTTCATACCTCTTAAATGTTAAATCCATCTCTTGAATTGGTTTATACTTTGTAAGACTTGTATTATGAGGCAGAAATAAAAGTTTTGTGGATATAGTGTCCAACTGATTTGGAAAGCTGATGCGCATCACGTGATTTGTGGCTGGAGCAGGGCGGATTTTGTGGCAGGGCGTCATGGCACGCGCGGCTCATTTGCATTTGTATAGGCGTCTAATAATAGAACTTTCTGAAGTTACAATAGGGCCGTTTCAGCCTGTCCACAGATGGCCACACTCCACCTGTCTTTTGGGTAGAGGGGGTGGAGTGTGGGGGTGTTGGGTGAAGGGGCTGGTTATGTAGCCCTGTTTCACCAGTAATATTTAATTAGGGCTTATAGAAACTCTTATGTGTGACTCTTGTGTGTTTTTTACTTCTGACTTCTCTTTGCCCCTATGAAGCACATATACACATATATTTGTTTGATTTCTGCAGCTAAAAAGTTGACTTTATTGACTATGATGCACGGCTGCCGATCTTTTAGAATATGCAAAATGTTAGCTCTATACGTGATAAATGTTGCTTTTATTCTTACACAACTGCACAAAACCAAGGAAAACGCAGCTTATAATGCAAAGTTGCAATACTTAATTTTGCCACATGTTTAATTTTATGCGGAGTTGACGTTTAAATATTTCTCTATAAATTCTGCAAACTGTGCCACAAAAGAAAAAAGAGCCTTATGATCTCCATCAATCTGCCACGAGCCGGAGTGTGACAATAACATTAGCATACCAATGCACTATTCACCATTCATCCAATCAGGAGATGCTGCTTTCATGTGCACCACGAGCTGAAGCATATAAAAGCCGAACCCTGCCTCTCGTTCATCACCAGTTCTTTTGGACTTACTTCGTATCACTTTCTAAACGATTCTAAACATCATCATGACTCTCGAGGAGGTTCTGATCCAGAAGCCCGGCGAAAGAGCAGAGAGCGTCGGAAAAGCTTTAGAAGAAGTTTTAGTGTCTGCAAAGTCTAACGAATGCCTTACACTCGGCGTTTACGAATCGGCTAAAGTTATGAATGTGTAAGTATAGAATCTCAACTTGCGTTTGAATGCTTCGACATGAGAACACGCCACTGTTGATTAAGTTTTGATGTGATACTTATAATGTCTTAATTTTATTACAGAGATCCAGACAGCGTGTCTTTCTGCGTCCTGGCGATGGATGAGGAGTTTGAATGTGATATCGCCCTACAAATCCACTTCACTCTCATTCAAGCCTTCTGCTTTGACAACGATATCAGCATCGTGAGAGTAAACGACATGCAACATCTCACTGATCTGGTCGGAGACAAGTCAGGAGAACACGAGGATGCACACTGCGTTCTTATCACGGTATGTTCAAGATGCAGTTTTTAACGGTCGCTTCCAAAGACTTAGATGTATTTTCACGTGGCGGTTCAATGGGGCTTGTCGCTAAACTGTTTTCTTTCTGCAGAACCCAAGCGACGGCTCGTGGGAAGACCCTAGTCTGGAGAAGCTGCACATGTTCTGTGAAGAAAGTCGCAGCTATAACGAGTGGGTTCCAGAGATCACTCTGCCTGCACGTTGATCTGGGACTTTGCCCGTCTCTCCCGAGATGCTGTAAAGCTTAAGGAATACCTGCTCATCCTTCTATTCGAGGATGAAGATGTTTCCACATCCCTGGATGCTCCTGAGGAGGCTCGTCACTCCAGGCAGCGCGAGGCAGGCCCGAGTGGCCCTCGCGGTTAGGTCGCTGCTCGTCCCGTCCATGCCAAGATGACCCTCATTCTTTATGTGAACGAGGTCGGGTATGCCACGACAGCGACACCATGGCCCTCATTCTTTGTGCGGATGAGGTTTGGAGAGGAAGGAGAAGCGAGTTTTGCGTCTGTGCCACAGAGCAAATTTCGCATGCGTTGGACACGCAGAGGACGCGGCGGTGCGTCGAAGCAACGTTTTTGAAAATGGACCGAACATCATGGACATTTTTAAAAATGAAATTGCTGTACAATATGACGTACTTTATTGTCGGCAATGTGCTTTCCACTTTCCAGAATTGTCTTACTCTCTAAAGGTTTCACTTTAGAAATATAATTTGATATAACCAAGAAAAACGAATTTAGAAACTAATGTCAACGAAAAGAAAAAAAAATCTAATAAAATCCTTAAATGAAATGTTGTGTAATGTGTTTTCTTACGTTCCCTTTGCACTAGTTTTCAGTGCGTCTGTGTTTGTGTTCCCAGATCACGTTGCCCAACTTGAAATTCTCGAGTAAATTTGCATTTGTGGGTGGTGAATACTGTCAGCTGCCTGGTGTAGTGGCCGCTGATCTGCATGTGTAAAGCCAGAACACAATAGCAGCACGCCGTCCCGTCAACTTGGGCCTGCACAAGGGACCCATTGTTGGGTCAGCAGATGTCCGATTTGCGAAGCAACTCCATCTGCCACAGCAAGCAGATGGGAGGTGAAAAGGAGGCCGCAGGGGGGGCTAGACCGGCGCTCGTGCAGCTCACTGTCAGCTGCTGTATTGTATACACGCTGCCTGTGGCTCCAGAGAGCAGCGCTCCTTGAGGTCAAGCTTACAAATGAAACAAGTTATGAACACAACATCTGCAGTTCGACTGTGGCTTTAGTAATATGAGACAAGCCGGTCCCTAGAAGGAAGCTACCTTCTGTGATTTTTTATGTGACTTTCTGTATAGCCTACAGGTTGTTGTTAACACTAATAACATTTAACTTATAATAGGCTATTTAGATTTTAATCTGTAATAATTAATTTGCTGTAGGTGTGAACAAAACAAAGTAAGCATTCATAACACGTTTTATCAAGTTAGTAAACATTAGTCCAATGTGAGCAATTATATTTTAATCACTTACAGCAAATTAAATGACATGATAATCACTTCTCTGTTCTTAGATCAGGATGTGCCAACATGTGTATGGATTTATCTTCACACATTTTTATTAATACCTAAAAAAAACTTATCTTTGGATAGCATCCTTCAGGTCTGCAGGTCCATCCTCATCTTATCCAGGACCTTAACATCAACTTTGTCTGTATCAAATACAAAAAATGAAAGAGTAATTAAGTCAGGCGTTAATTTTCTCTAACAAGTTCACATTTGCAAATCTCCAGCCATATCAATAATTTTGTGAAAATACCTTATCAGAGACACAAGAAATCTACAGGCACAGGAAAAACATGAAAACCATAACCAGAAAGGAACTTAACCCAAGACCCTAATTCTTAGCTTAGGCAAATGTGCAAATCACCATGTTGCCCAATGTCTTTCTAGAACCTATAAGTCCTGGTGTCACTCAGCAAATCCTTCAGATAATTGTGTTATTATACCCTATACACAAATTGGTTTAGTGTTTTGAAGATTCAAATATTCAGTGCACAGATGTTTCAAGTCATCTTACCTCTACAGAACATCATATTTTGTCCTATTTCATTTGGTTGACCTGTAATGTGTCCTGACTCAAACTCATAGAACACCTTCATGCTTCCTTGTCTCACCTTGCTCTCACATTATTTGGCAGTTGTGCTGTGGGAATGATGGAGGGATTACACTGGTGTCATGTATCTTAATTTCTAAGCTTTATTGCTCCTTAATCCTTCTAATTTCCAGTATAAGAGCATGAAAACCAGAGTTAAGGAGACAGGAGGTGACAGACCAAAGCTGAAGCATCACTCGTCTTTATTGGGTATGTACTGGCTCACTGTTGACAGCACAATTCACTTAACAATTAAACCATCATGTTGGTACAGCTTTAAGACAATAATATCTCTCATTTGTATTTTGGGTGAAAGGAGAGATCAGACATTACATAAGAGATTAGCACTAGCGTCTTTAATATGTATTTGACATTGACATTAAGGCATGTGCTTCACTTATATGAACATGGTATACTGAAATGCATAAGCATGACATCCATCATAAATGTTTTATTTCAGAATGCCATGTTTCAGCTTTAACAGGATATCAATTTGCATAAGCCAATTGAGTTTTAAGCTTTTAAGCAGGTAGTTTTGCAAAACATAAAAGTGACCATTCATTTCCTTGTAGGAAGTAGTGCTTTCCATTTACCTTATAGTGTGTGTGCATAAAGTACTTAACATTTAATAAGAAGTTTCTAATAAAGACACTGTGGTTTTTTACTAGTGTAGTGGCTGTGTTTACGCATGATAAACACAACTGAACACACACACAAAGTCCTTTAGAACTTACTGACACTTCTAATGGGTAATTAATAAAAATTATTTATATATATATATGCATTCTTTTAAATCTTTTAAATTCTTTTAAAATTATAAGAAATATAATGTACAATGTGCAACAAGTTACCAAGTCAACACTGCCATATATGTAGAATAAATCGATCTTGAATCCCAAAATGACTGCAATGCGCTCATTAAATCCTCTTCTTCTTCAGACAGGACTCAGAGAAACCAAACATACTCTGCTGTTCCATTTCTTTCACTCTCTGACGCAGAGCCTCAATTTCTCGGTTCTTCTCCTCCTGCAGGGCCTGCAACTTCTAAAGGCCACCGAAGTGTCATACAATATCTAACACAAAAGCATCAAAAATAACACTTTCATATTTATTTCAAAAATGGTAAGTGATAATTTCACAACAGTATTACACTACACATTGCAGTGTAACTTACTCTTTTAAAGATGTTCTGAGGGAGGAAGCCAGAACCTTGCGGTTTCTGCTGAGTCTTGACTGACATACTCTGGGCTCTTGCAAGCTTAGCACTGAACTATAAAAAAGCAGTAATTAGTACTATATGGAGGAAAAACTTCAAGCTGAAAACTCTCTAATGACCTAAACACATCTTATGTATACTATAAGCCATCCTTGGGCTACTAAGATCATTTTAAATGTAAAAAGTGAGCACATTTTTGCCACTAAACCATGAACATGAAAGGCTAAAGTCTGCACTGGGATAGACAATTATCATGAGAGTTGATTTTGTGTTACAGGAACACTAAACTATGCAATGCATCCACAGAACTATAATTGAATACTGTTATAATATTGTGTTCAATAGTCTAATGAAATCAGTCACTACAAATATGAATAGAGAAAGAGCAGCTATTAATAAGGAATGTTTAACCACAGATCTTATTCAACTATTCTTGATGTACCTCCATTTGTAGCCTTAGGATCTCACTTTGCTTTTCTTTCTCCTGGTCATTTATTTTCCTTCTGATCTCCTCCAAAGCACTCTCCTTTCTCTCCAGAGCCTCTTTCATTTCAACATCTTTAGACTCCACTTTCAGATAAAAGCATACTTTTTCAAAACATGTTGTAATATTAACCTTTTAAATTGTTTTTGCTTGATACGTTGTTTAGATATGCGATACACGTGTGCCAAAAGCTAAAAACAATAAAATCAGGTGCTTGTACTGACGGTTCCTCTGCGTTTCTCTAGCAAGGTCATTCAGCTCCCTCTGGTGTTTCTCCTGCTGGGCTCTCATCTCCGCATCCAGCCTCTGAATACAAGTACTGCTCTCCTACACGTAGAAGGGGCCAAGTCACACAAAATTAAAACATGATTTTCATCATAATTTGCACATCACCACTTATTTATTTATTTTATCTTTTTCTCCCTACCTTTACTTGTGCTTCGTTTTGATTCTTCAAGTCAAGAATAGTATTTTTCAGCTTCTCATTTTCAACTTGATGAAGGAAACAAGATGAGTGCCAGACCATGTCTGAGTCACATTTTTTGCAAAGCAGGTATTGGTCATTATCCCACAAAAAGTGCACTTGGTGCTTTTTTGATACCCTACCGCGAGCATCATACTGTTGCTGTAAGTTGTTTTGGAGACAACTGATGGCGCTCAGCATGCCTTCCCTCTCTACAGACATAGGTTTACTGTTATTGTAATAACAAGCACACTTCACAATTAGGCGGTTTAATATATTAATAACAAAAACCTTATAGGGTCTGTATATTTATGAAATGACCATGTATTAGCCCTGATAATTCGTTCTTAGTCGGGAGAATTCATTAGAGAAGTTAATATAAAGGGCGGGAATATACACATCCTACAAAGTTGTCTACCAGCGAACAGTGTGTTAGCAAACTTAAGTAGCTACTAAAATATTCTCACCTTCAATTAATTGCTTCTCCTTGCTATGTGAAAACTTTAGAATTCTGCTGGTTTCATCTAATCTTATTTCAAGGGTTGTGTTCTTCCCCTTCAGCTCTGTGATTCTCTTAACAAGAAAAGAAATGTTAGCGAGCTAGGCTAATGAATGTGTATAGTAAGTTCGCTAGCTAGCCAATGTAGCCAGCCGCTAACTTCACTGACTAGCCTAACTAGCTTAAATGTTTCGTGGTCATGAGGTTATACTGAGTTATTCGTTTGTTTCTTTTATGTATAACTTGGTACTGTGATTAATGTACTTGTTCAAGTATCCCAAAATCCCGAAGAAGTTTCTCCAAGTCCACGACTGTTTTCTTCATTTTTACTATGAAAATGCAACTCTCGTAAACGTTATGAGCATTAACAGCAGTAGGAAATGCGTCTGTGCCTGAAACTTGGGCAGAGACGCCCCCTACTGGTCAAATAGGATTCTAGCACTAACGACGTTAATGGAGAAGGCATGAACATATCCATGCATAAATTCTGCTGTTTTATTATTTAAAATATGTAAATTAACAAACCAACCAGTCACACAATTTAAAATATTTTCAATTTTGTACAAACTTGCCTTCCAATGTGGCTAGCAAGGCAATGCACAGCAAACACGCATTAGTTTTCATTATCTTACATTTATGACTCAAATATACTCTATAATAGATCTACCACAAAATAAGGTGCAAAAAAAAAAAAAAAAACAAAACAAAAAAAGTCCCATAAGAATTACATTCCAAGAAGCTTGCTTTAAACAAATGGTTAAATAATAGCTACAGGTCAGTGTTGTAAAAATGGTGTAATAGTCAATTAGTATAATTCATAGATTTAGGAATTAAATACAGAATTAAACAATGAATTGTATGTGTTTATATAAAAATATCTACATCATAAATCTCTGGTTCAGTGAAATTACACACAACCACATTCATCAAATTAAGATGTTGCCAACTGTTGGAGTAATTAGAAACATTCCATATGAGAAATCTGCTTGGCTCCAATACGAGCACCGTTTGGCTCAGTCTTTTGGAACATGCCGTGTTTGGAGCTTGCAAATATTGTCCTATATCCCATAACAAATAACATTCTTGCTCAAAACCCATCTGGATCCATTGCTGGCAGAGGCAGTTTTATTTATTGTGGAGTAATGCTTTGTAGTAGGTCAGGAGTAAGATATCCCTCAGGAACTTTCACAGCAGCAAGTGGAGTGGCTACTGGCTTGTTTGGTTTCAAAAGCAGACTGTTTTTCCAGTCAACTCCATCAACCATGGTGTATTCTGGAGGAGATGGCATGGCAAGGATAGGAAAGGCTGAGGCGAGTGGTGTTACCTTTGGTTCCACATTGTGCTCTCCCTCTGTATGAGGTGCACTGATTTTGCTTGTGTCCAGCTCTGAGGTGTAACCTCTTTCATTGGGAGTTGCCATCAGCTGGGGTTTCTTCTCATCTTTGATCTTCTCATTCTTTGGAGGTTCATCGTAGCTGCTGTAGTTATCAATCATGTTCTGCTTTTCTGGGGACAGCACTGCCACACCACGTGGTGTGATCTCGGACACTTGAGAGTAGAGGTTGTTTGGCCAAGCAGGTCTCCCAGCAGGGTGAATAACCACTGGCCGCATTGTTCCTGTTCCCGACCCCTCATTTATTGAAGGGTGATGAATATTCGTATGATCGTGATCCGACAGATCAGGGTCACAGCAGCTTGCACGACCTGAGTCATCGTCCCGGAAGCCACTAGACACGGGTGGGGAGTCGGAGACGGGAGAGTCACCAATGAGGAGCGACGTCTCGAAGCCTTCCGGCATCCCGTTGGGTTCCTCAATGTCTACCTCTATAAACTCCACCCATGGGTCATTACTGTACAGCTCTGGTCGCAGGCCTGGATGAGTGCCCAGTATTGAAGAAAGCTCACTCAGTTGGCCCTTCTTTAGAAAGACAAAAAAGTGAAAACTTCTTCAGGTTATGTTGATCTCATAAATAAAAACGATGTGAAGGTTGAAGTTGTTGAACAAAAGCATACTAAACAACATGGAATAAATACCTGTAGAAGGACTGGGTCAATTCCTTTAATTTTTGGCCCAGGAATAGGAGGCAAGAAAATAACCATAAGCCTGAAATAATGATCAGAGAAAACGTTATCTTAAGGGAAAATACCCAGTATCACTTCTCAGTATTGTTAAGTCCAGCAGTAAGATTATGGGACATCAAGTGTCCTTATTACAATTATTTCAGAAACACACCTTAGACAAGGTGTACTGCATCAGACACCCTTTAAATGAAATGTTCTAACTTCTTCATTCAGGCTATTGCTACATATTCCCAAAGATTACATATTCCTGTAACAGATTGAAAAACTCATGCCTAATGCATTTGTGTTGTTGGACAAGGACAATGTGTTTTACATTGCTGTCTTGAATCCAAGTGTATATATGTGGTTTTATTGTTGTATACTTGGTATGTAGGAATGAGTGCTGCACATAAATGTTCTCTTTTAGAGATGTGTTGGTGTTTTTGCATTGCTTTGGCCTTTCATTATAGAGCCTGCCTTATTACATGACCAATCATATTGGTCAGACTGCTTCTCAGTATGTATAGCCAAAGAGAATATATGATTTTTGATTTCTGTACAATTTTATGGTGCCTTAACAAGGCCTAAAAACCCTCAAACACAGAGCTGATGGAGATTCTCTGAGGATAGGGCTTGTTTCTTTGTGATGTCCATTCTGTCCATGTACAGCATGTGTATTACAAAATAAGTAGACATAGACTCCTTATGCTCACACCCCACCACATACACCGATTAAATGACTTTTTATGCATGCAAGTCTGATAAACGAGCCATTAAAAAAACCAATCTGACTTATAGTTGCGAAGTAGCCAGAGTTTGTGTTAAATGTGGGCACCGACCCTTCCGAGGTGATAGACCTCGGGTTGTAATAAACTTCTTTTCTTGTGTAAAGCCCTTTGAATTGCTGGTGTGTATGAAAGGTGCTATATGAATAAACTTGCCTTGCCTTAAAATCTATATTAGATTAAATTTCCACACATGGATTGCACATCTTGTTAAAATGGCATTTTCATATCTAAAGTAGATTGATCTTCAGGAAGGTTTACCTGGTTACCTCAGAACTACTGAAGTGAACTAGAGGCAACTAATTTTCACTTATTATGTGACACTGAGCGAAAGAGATCATTTGTTAACATTTGTTAAAAGTGCTTACATACATGTATGTACATGATGACAACCACAATTTGCTCATCCCATGATAGTATAAAATCTGTTCAAATTGTGGCAGTGCTACTTTTCATATTTTCAGTAACAAATATAATATTTACCACACAAAACATTGCTTTTATAGTAAGGGTAGTGATTCAAGTCATTTTTGACTGAAGGGCATTTGCTCTGTATGTCTGATGCTCTGGGTGTCTGATGCTCTGTATTGTTGCAGATTGGGGAGTTTACATAAATAAATAACATGGAAATGATGTATGTTGTGTGCAGTGCAAGAAAACTACAATCGCAAAAATAAATCGCACAGATGAACAATCTGTTATTGACAAGGTAGTTGCTTACTTTTGTTGACGCGAAACCACAATCAATATCAGGATGAATCCAATACTCAGAGCAGCAAAGATGAACAGTGCAGTTAAAGGAACTCGTGATTCTACATGTAAAGAAAGAAATGTTTCCAAGTTCAATCAAAATACACCACTTTACACGAACAGTATCATAAAATACATAAATGGTCTAATTTTTAAGTAATACTTTTTTTTATCAGTTTGGACCTTTGCCAGGAACAAGTATGAAGATGGAGTCACTAAATTCTCCAAAGTTGTATCCTCGCATCTTCGTCCTCACTCGAACCTCGTACTGAGTATTGCTGTTGAGGCCGTAGACGTACGCCTGGGTGTCCTTCACGCTGTCCAGCTGGATAAACAGGAACAAAACCAGAGGAACCACAAAGGAAATATACTTTAGTACTGAGTGAACCTGCTATAGGGGAGTGGATGGAGGTATTCATTGAACAGAAGCATATCTAAAAAAGTCCATTAGGGAGAGCACTTATCATGCTTGTTTGCATGTGTTCAATCCGAATGTCCTTTCTGATAAAGCTTTTCTGAACAAAATCTTCTTTATGATGAAATACAATAGAAACCTCTGAAACCATTTTTAATCTAGTTAAAATAACGTGAATAAGTTAAAACATATAGCTTACCTCACCACTTAAAAAAACATTTATCCCATTCAGTATTTGTCAATGCGTTACAAATGCCATGAGCTCATGTAGGCTTAAAGATTAATTTGACTTTGTCTTTATCAACAGCAATGACATAAGGACAGTAAGGACATATCTTTGTTTTTAATTATGATTATTTAGATATGGCTATTAGATGGTCTACAGGTAAATCAATGCAGGTAAATCAATTTGGACTTATGAGTTTTTACCTATGTGGTTATGCTACCAATAAATCACATGCTTAAGCATTTAAGGGTTCGTTTTGATTTAGAAAGAAAAAAAGAAGGTTTTGACAGACTCACATTTTTCCACTGCTCTGAGCCCTTCTCTCTGAACTGTGTCTCATACAAAAGCAACATCCATCCTGTCTTCACATTCTCTGCTGCTGAGGTTGGCAGCTCCCAGCTGACTACCACATCACAGATTAAGCCAGTTGAACTCATGCTCAACAAAGTCCAGTTCAGCCCTTCGGGTGGGTCTGGAAATACTGGATAAAATATTTATCATACTGTGAGTATGTTGCTCCCTTGCACAAGAGTTTCTGAAAAATAGGCTAAAATAGGTTATAGCACCATACAAAAAAAAATGTTGCGTTGTATTAAATATGAATGATGGATATGAAAATCCTAAAAAGAGAATAATTTGATGTATAAATTTATTTTGATAAAAAAGCAGGGTCACGATTGGGAAAGCTATGAGACACATGAGGCTAGCCATTAACAAAAGTGAGGAGAAATTCACCAGCCATGCATCAGGCCACAGGCTTCACACAGAACTGTGTCATTAATCTGACATTATTACACAAGGTAACTGATGTAACACAAGGTACTGATCAGATCAAAACATTATTGATATCCGCAGTGGCCGAGCAGCTTGGCTTACCGATGTCCTCCACATTGAAGAACATTTCGTCATATACGAAATCCTGCGTCCGTGAGCGCAGCTGAATGGCATAAGCGGACCAAACGACAGTATAGGTGGAGTTGAAGATGCACTCATTCGGCCTGGTGGCACTGTAGCTTGGACATTCCCTCCATTCCTCTCCACCTTTCTTCGAATCTCTACGCGGAAGAGGGAGCAGCAAGGATTATGTACACTGAAGACAAAGTTATGCTACCAGTGAAATCATTTTAATTGGGTAAGTAATGATTAATGTGTTTATCCTTTGGAAAGTATATTCTTTTCAACTGCAGTGTCATTTTAGCTGTATGCATGACACAGTACTGAGTACAGTGCAGTAAAAATGTCATTAAATGATGCCAATGCAATAAACAAAGCACTTAGCACAAGACGGTCATTACTTCTCCAGCATGTAGAAAAGTCTCAGATCTTCTGGCTCTGTGAGGTTCTGGAAAGATCCAGCCTCCCAGTAGCAACGAAAAGTCGTTAATTCCCGGGAAAAGCAACCAGTCAGATGAGGTCTCAAGGTGCTCTGATCTGTGAGAGAAGTGTGTGTAAGAACTGTTGGCCTCAGTTATGGAGTGAAAAAGACAACATTTACCCACTACCTGTTACATTTTATACTTAGTTTGTAATGTAATTGCTACATAAACTTGTTTATGTCTAATATATTTAACTATAATATACTTAAGCAGGATTAGAACTAATTGAAGTTCTGACCAAATATTCAGCAGTACTGAGAGGTAACAACTGTAAAAGACTATAAGAATTCTTCACGAGAAGACCCAGAGGAAAACAATACACTGAGGTTTGTGGAGACATGGTTGATCAGTCAAGTTTTCAGAAAGCAGAAAATGTCCTTCACTCTTGTACTGAAGGACTAGCACGATGTAACATAAAGCCCAGCTGTAGCCTGAGAAGCCATTGGCTGCATTTTCCTGGAAGGCCTTGCCGGCATTTTTCACATGTAACAGCACTCGACTAGCAGCACAGGGCAGGTCCAGAGCTTTCTCAGCAAAACACTACCCTTAAACTGCCTAAAAATAATCTTTAAAATAAAGATCATCAGTTTATGTTTTTCTCAAGCAGACAAGTCAATACAAACATAGGAAAGTCAAATCAATCTTCATTTGTATTGCCACATTATGTTGTGACTCCCATGCTATCAAACAAGGATAACTTCTATATAAACTTTCAGGGCTTATCAGAATTTCTTCATGTTCCATTTCCGCACTATCTACACTAGACTACACAAATCTATTGGAGTTTATTCCTCTAGCAGTTATGTGTTATACAAGCACATGATTGTTAGTGCTTGAAAAAAATAAGACAACATACATTTCTGATTAATTTCTGATCAAATTAATTTCAGATTAAAGCCATTTTGTGGGAAAAGAGTGTTAATCAGAACAGGGTGCACGCATGCTGCAGTGATTTTCATTTTGGCTTTAAGCCAAAAATTAATTTCCTGTTTATGACTCTCCCATGATTGAAGTTCCTCTGTTAGACCAATAGGGGACAGATTGAACAAATATAGCAAGACGAAATGCTGTTCTACTGAGGTGTAAACAAGTTGCCTCACATCTGAACATCAGCAAAAGCAACATGTTCTGTTCATTATTTATTCTTTCATGAACAATTCCGGGGGATTTTCAGAATGGAATGATCACACTAGGTATTGAAGTGAATAGTGGTCTAAGATTATTCTGCTCCATACTCCATACTGTTATATTGCTTCCTTTCTTCCTTCAGCCAGGCAGGTGATTCTCTAATTATAATTAACAATAATCAACAAACAGGCCATCTATGATCATATAAAATGACATCATCAGCAGGTACTGCAAGCCTGCATATTGTGGTAAAGGAAAATTAAAGAAATTAAATACTATAAATAAGTAATTCTAAATAGATTTCAAGGTTCTAGGTTTTATGTATCTCCAAATACATGTAGGTTTTTTCAGTTTATACACTAACTAGTGTTAAAATGTACATCGACCTGTACAAAAGGCTGTCTGATGTTTGTGGCAGACATGTACATGAATAAGTAATACATGGTTAAGTAGGAAATAGTAAATTACATATCAAATTTTGCAGCTTACATCTCCACTTCAGATATGCACATAGTCCACTCTCAACTCATTATATCCTCTTTTATTTAGGGCTCTGTAGCACAAAGCTTTCTCTCCGAGTGCATTCACCATGCCCACTCATGTTCAGAAGAAAGTGCAGGACCATTTACTTGTATTCAAGGTTTAATGCCTAATATAGGGAGATGGATGGGCCTATTAGCATGGCACGGCTTATAAAATCTCCAAGCAATGGAGTGAAGAGAGATTCCACTTCAAAGACTGTATATGGTTTTAGACTATCGTGATTAAATTTTCGGAGAAATTATAATTAATCAGCTATAACATTCAGAATAAAATAAATGCAGGTATAGAAATGAAGGGTCAAATCCACAAACCGACAGTGACTGTGTGCTGCTACCATACAGTGTCCAGTTTTGGGCCTGGGAGAGCGTTTTACCCCGAATAGCTTCTTCCTTGATATATGTAAATATATGTAGATTCATTCATTTACTTTTGTGTAAAGCAAGCTATAGTCACCACGCTTGTGGAGCAGAGGCCTTTCAAACTAAAACAAAACTGACAAGACTGCACTGCTGTGTAACACAGGTGAGCGGGGTACGGCATCTGAACACGCCACACTCCAGAAGGGATTTATTAGATGAAAACATCCTGTTTTTTGCTTTTTGATGGATGCCAATGCTCAACAGCACGTCTTATCCCATATGTTCCTTGTTGTGCCATATGTGTATAACCGGCAAAATGTTGGACTTGATGCCAAACAAAGATCCCTTCAAGAACCCCTTTGTAAAAGAATAGTCATATAGTAATTAAAAAAACTGCAATACCTTGCGCTGTAGGATGCAGAGCTTGAGTAGAAACAGTAGCAAGAAGAAGAAAAATGCAGAAGGAATGTTGGATCCTCATGGCACGATCCCTAAGTAGACAGGATTAACAGATTCATAACTAGCTGCTAGGAATGTACAAGGCAGCATTTCAAACTCATATTTATGTCATTGTTATCGTCCAACAACCATTAGTGAATAGTCGAGACTCTACTCTATAAAATAGGTTTAAATGAATGCACCGCTTTATTTCTAATTATTTGTCCTTTAACAACATACAATTTATACAAGGTTTCCCTTTACAGTCCATTGTTAATGTGCAGCTCTTTTGCACCTAAGAAAATGACCAGTGAATTGCATTCATATTCAAAATTATTACACGAGATGCACCGCAATCTATGACATTGATGGTATCATCAAATCAAGTGTAAAGAGGCCACTGCAGACCATCACATTCATTTTAAGGAAAATAATTGAGCCCTTTCCAGCGCTTGTGAAATACACCCTCTCTGTACCCTGGCGGCACTCCAGGTCACAGCTTCTGGAAAGTGTATTCTAAGAAACAGCATCTCAGAATTACACCTATTGCCTTCACACTGGCAAAGCAATTCCATCCACACCAAGGTTTACACTAAAGGGAAATACATTTTTTTAAACAATTATCTGACTTGCTCTGTGGGTAAGAAGTGTTTACAGATACAGATGCTACATGTATATCCTAACAATACCCTAGCACACCTTATAATTTTATCTTTTAAAATTCTAATTCAAAGTAAGGAATGTTTTTTCTACAATCAACATAGATGAGTCTAGGTTTTTATAGTTCAACGTGTACTGACATGTTCCCGGAGAAACAAAATTCAAAACAGACCCAGCTGAACTGTAGCCACACAAAGACCAGATATCCAACACAAAGCAAAAACAGTGCAAAGACTTCAGCGTAAGTGACCTTCACAAGTGTAAAAATGTCACAAACACTGCAAATCTTTTACGTCCTAACTGGCAGCACTGTGTAAGGAGATGACAGGTGAGGGTCTTTTCTTTTTTTGGAATGATTTCATGAAATCTTGCCTTGGTATTACCAAAATATGGAAATAACCAGAAACTGTGCCGTAAGCTCATTAAAGCAGAACTAGATTTTAAGTAAATGTTAAAATATATATGTTAAAACATTTATTTTTAATAAATCTAATCTTGAACAGAACACAAGTTCTCAAAATACAGGTAAACCATACTGCACACTGAATTATTATTATGAGCACAGTACACTATGCGCATGTATCTGTCGTTGTCCATGAAGAGATTTAAATCTACAACCCCTTTTAAGAGTCCTAACTTCCTTATAACAGTTTTTGCGAGTTAAAAATAGCTGTTGGATATGTATGGATATGCTCTATGCCCAGGAAAGCCAGAGCACAGAGGACAAGAAAGAAGATATTGTAACTATTATATCAGACTAATTTGTTCAGATTTGTTCTTTTTTAAATGTAATTTGTGTATCTTCTGGCTTTATCTTTTAAATTGTGAGTCAGTCAGCACAAACATTATCCTGGGGCAATGACGTACAACGTTCAGTCATCCAGAACTTCCATCTACTTGAGTTCCATCCACTCATAAAGCTCATAATATTGTATGTGCGCTGGTACACAGGACGCATTTTGGAACTGGCCACTGCAAACTTTTGCCTGAATTAATGAAGCTGTTTAGGCTTAATAAGAGGAAGGGAATATTCACAGCATGTGAGACACGTGGGAAAAAAAACGGTGCAGTCTCTCATAACCATGCCATGGACTTCTCATGTCTCAAGTCGCATTACAATTTAATACTTACCTTTAAAAGATAGACTTGAAAACACCTGATACTCCCACTGAAACCGTGTTGCAGATCCCGAACTTGGACGCGCGATTCTTATTTGTGCAGTCAGATCAGTCATCGGACAAAATGTGCATTTAACCCCAACATGCCGAAGCGTCGCGTCGCTGCTCGATCCTTCGACAGATCGCACAAGATCCAGATCTCTGCTCGCACTGCGCAGTTATGAATCCCGCATACGTGTCGCTCGTCTGTCAAAGCACATTTGGTGATAAATACTTTGGGAACCTTAAACAGGAGACGTATGAAGTTGTCTAAACAGTAGTGGCGTTGCAAACACAGGGCATTTTCACATTCGTCTACTATAAGGACTCCGCCCTTGCAGTCATAGGGCTGGTTGCCTGTTTTCTTGTAGCTTACTCCACCTAATCGTATAAACTCCTGCTTACACGCTTTCTTATCAACATTCAGCTTTTTCTATTTACGCGAATACGTGTTTTAGGGAAAATTAATCGATTGTTTATCGTCAGGGCGAAGACCTTTCGAAAAGATCGATTAAAAAATTCACTATGAGCTGTTTTGACATTAAATTAAACAGCCAAATCGAGCGCCTTTCTGGTTCGTGTTCGTTCTTCGACTGTAGTTGTCTACATTTTGATACCTGAATATTTGATGTATGAATAAGCAGTTCTGCAACCTGCGTTTTCAGACTTCTTTTAGACATGTAGGCTAATTCAAATCACTGTAGTAGCTATTAATTATTACACGTGACGGAAGAGGGACAAATGGAGTGAGTAAAATTGGAATATATTGTAAGAGATTGTTTTTTGATCAGATATATACATAGATGAATATCCATCTATATCTTTAAATTAAAACACCTGCATCCGATATCAGAATCCAAACGTTCTCCACACTTATCTGCAGCTGTCATGTGTGTAGCAGAAGCTGTGATCTTTGACCTCTCATAAAGGCAGAAACGTGAGTCCCGTCGTGTCCTACATACACGTGCAATTGTTCATTATAATAACTCTTAAGTAGAATAGTGCGCATGCTGGGAAGGAATGTGCACGTCATGTTCTGTACCCGTGTGCACGTGTCTGTATTTGGGGGGGGGGGGGGGGGGGGGGGGGGGTGTCATTGTGACTGATTTATGCCTCTTTTGAGCATACCAGCTAAATCTACAGCTATTCATACCAGCTAAATCTATGTTCATATTCACTTGGTTCTGTTATCTTCACCTTCATTTGTAATACACTGGCATCCAAAATATTATATCATCATATTAGTTCTAGCTACATTTATCTTGAAAGTTTTCACCTAGTTCGAATTCAATGCCTCCTTTATCAATTGTACCAATTATCTCAAAAAAGCATCTACATTGTAATTTTATTATAATATGTAATGCTTGTGATAATATGTAATGTTCAGCTATGTACCTTGCTTGTGCACAGACTAAATGACAATGTCTCTTCTGCTGAAACGATTAGTGGGGGTAAATATATAGTGACTAGGTTATCAGTGCTCTGGATGTATGTGGAGAAGAGAGAAGCAGGGGTATTAGTCCAGGAGGCCCCTACCCGCCCCGCGGTGTCCGTCCTGCCCTCAGCTATTGCCCACAGCACGATCGAGCCAGCGCTTCTGGTGAAAAGTGAATTCTTTCCCCGTGAAGGTTAGAGTAAGCTGTTCCAGTCATGGCCTTTCGAAGAGTATCATTCAGGTCAGGATCATTTCTTAGAAACATATCTGTAACATTTAGAGCACGTGGAATAAACTGTTTTCGGTATAACAAGGTAAGTCACCCTATGTCAGCTTGCATTTAGATTTATCACATCCTTACTGCTACTTTTTGGCGATATATACTGTACACTTATACCAATATTCTTGTTTTGTTAATTGAAATGTAATCTTACATGTTCCTTTGAACATTCAGACACATATTGTTAAACATAATTGGAAGTTGTGTTGATTATTTACTTGGTGTGTTTGAAATAGTATACATTAAGACAGTTACATGTGTTCAAATGAAAACTCACTGTTCACCTATTAGAAACACCTAAGCATCAACTCTGTGTTGATTTAAGGATCTTCTTACATCTTACTGTACATCTTACTGCATGGTGGTGAACTATTCTCAAACAATGGCAAAAACATGATAGTGGAATGGTAGCAGGTTCCGTAAGTGCTGATGTGAGTGTTTAAGACAGACTTCAATGTGTTTATGGCCCAGCTGGAGTGGCTTGCTACCAGAAACATATCCAGCCAACAGCAGCTATGAAGTCTGAAATGACCATTGATGATTTGGATAATTAAAAACCAAAATTTGGCATGGCAGTAGATGGGCTACATTATTTGGAACACATAATATCCTCTGTAAACGACTTTTACAGAGGAAAGCCTTGTATCTGTAGTCATAAGTAATGGTTTGGACTTAAACTGTCCATATTCTGAGGGATTTGCTGAACTAATGTCAGTGTATTGATTCACTGTTCAAATAGCCGTTCTGTTTGCAGGAGCACACATTATGTCCACATTGCCACACTGGGCTTTTAGAGTTCTGCCAAACATGAAACCGTGCCTTTTTGTTTTATCAAAGACCAAAGATAGCAGTTACATTTCTGCATTTCATCCCCCGTCCCATTGTAAATAAACTTGGTTCTACGCCAGTGGTCTTCAACAAATCCACTAGAAGTTGATTGTAGAGAAGAAACATGTTGCCGTTAAAAAGCTTTCAGCCTTAGGATGCTTGGTGTTGTTGCCTTACACAGTAATGTAGAAACAGGCCCCCCTTACACCCTGACATCTCTGAAGGCCCTCGTGATGTGCCACAGGAATGCTGCGGCTCCTGGATCTTCAGCTCCCACTCCAGAAGTGTATGTTTTTACAGGAGCCCTACAGAAGCAGTCCAGGACATTCCAGATGGCTCCACTCTGCTGGTTGGAGGTCTGTGTACAAGCTCAGTGGCTGTCGTATTGAAAGCTTAAACTAAGTACCTGACCTCTGTACACGTTTGCGCACACTGAAAACATCTTATGGGTGAAAGCTTTCAAATTTGCTTTCTTTTTTTGAGTGTGTCCTGTTTGTGGGACGTGTTTCTGTCATTAATCTCAATAAAGGGTTCATTTGTGTGAATTTACTGATAAACCTGAACTTGCACGACCATTTGGTCAACACTACTATGTTGAACTTTAAAGTGAATGAACAGAGATTGGATTACACTTTCCTCAATGATATGAGGGTTTCTGTTTTCCTTTTCTTTCTTTACTGCATTAAAATTCCAACCTCAAATGTATTGAAAGGCAGAAGACAACAAGTGTGTGGGAGCTGAGTTGCATCAATCATAGTTTTATTACACCCCTCAAAGGCAAATGTTTTCAAAGGAGGGATTTATTAAACTGATAATATGAAATGTGATGGAGAACCCAAGATCTCAGGAACAAAGAACCATGTGTTAGGGCTAAACTTGCCACAGAGCGAGTGTGTGGCAGGCTGGCACGGTGTTGGTGTGCTGGACACACCTTTACAAGCCTTATGGCAAGAGTAACATGCAACATGGTGTTAGGTGGCATTTATTCTCTGTACATTTCTGGTATCATATATAGAATACAATCCATGTAGTTTCATGAGTAGTTGGATTATAGAAGTATAATGTCTCTTCAGTTTCTCGTTAAAGTACTTAAGCTGTATCTTATCATTACTTCACTGATGCTTTTTTTTGGTCATGTGACTTATGCGCACACACACACACCCACCCACACACACACACACACACACACACATTGTTCCCTGAGTGTTTCTATTTTGACCTTTCCTTTCCAGGCTTTGGTTTGTGTGGCATACCAGAGAACCTCATCAGTGGTCTTTTGAAAACAGGAGTGAAACACCTCACAGCTGTCAGCAACAATGCTGGGTACAAGCAATTCATCTCTATTGTCTTAATAGGACAACATTATATTGTCTTACATTTGCTCTCTATGGTGGTTTCCTGTCCAAGCATGTTAAACAATATGAAATGGAAATAGCTCAGGCCAGGAAAGAGGGCTTTGCAGGAGAGGGAGAGAGACAGATATGTATGCAAATCAATAAAAATGTTGCAGGGAATTAGGTTATACAGAGGTGTGAAAAAAATCACCACCATTGTTGTTTTAAAACTCTGTCTTGTGCACCAGTAAGAATCATACAGTTGCATTTTGCATTTTTGTGGCAATGTTCCCAGGATTTCAGTATGGTAAGTCTAATGCTAATATAATTTGTTGGGTGAAGGATTTTTTTTTGGTGAAATCCCTCTCTGTTGTTAATGTTATTATAGGGTGGATAATTTTGGCCTGGGTCTACTCCTGAAAACCAACCAGATTAAGCGGATGATCTCCTCCTATGTGGGAGAGAATTTGGAGTTCGAGAGGCAATATCTGTCTGGAGATCTGGAAGTGGAGCTCACCCCTCAGGTAGCACCTGAACATTTTCACCCTCATCTATTCTGATCTTCTTTCATTGTAACCTCATAACTCATAACCATTAACAGGCTTTAATGAACGTGTCCTACAGGGCACACTAGCAGAAAGGATACGTGCGGGTGGTGCAGGTATTCCAGCTTTCTTCACTGCTACAGGCTATGGTACTCTCATCCAGGAGGGGGGCTCGCCCATCAAATATAACAGAGATGGAAGCGTGGCTATTGCCAGTGAGAAGAGAGAGGTGCAACTAACAGTTTATAAAGTTGCAACTAACATTTGTAAACTTGGATCAACTTCTAAAAACCAGATTGTCACTCATTTCTCTTCAGTATGGAAGTTTTTTAGCAAGTTCCTTGACCTGTTTGTCTCATTTATGTGTACAGGTGCGCGAGTTCAGTGGAAGGCACTTTGTCATGGAAAAAGCAATTACTGGTGACTTTGCCCTTATAAAGGCCTGGAAATGTGACAATGCAGGGAATCTTGTGTTTAGGTAAAGTCTTTAGAGTATGTAGCACGTGTTTTAATTAACCATGTTTAGCAGTTTAATGGAATTACATTTTTAAGCCTTTCAAAGTTTTGAGGCTTCCATGTCCTCAAGGTTCCTTAACAGTTACATAACAGGTGTACCATTTAAAACTATATAGCAATTAATTATAGACATTTCTAAACACTTGTTTTCCCTGAATGTTAATTGCCCTTAATGTCCACAAGGGGTCAGTATATTTGTGCACTCTATTAATACATGACATTACTCCTTCATTTACGAGTCACATCACTGACCTCAGATTTTGGTGAATACTGCAATTACAGGAAAACAGCGCGGAACTTCAATCAGCCCATGTGTAAGGCAGCTAAAGTAACAATAGTGGAGGTCAGTGTTGCATTTCACTTTTGCTTTCTAGTCTCTCTGTTGTAAGCATGCGCTCAGCTCAAGTTATTTTGGTCCACAGGTGGAGGAGATTGTTGATGTTGGAAGTTTTGCTGCAGAGGACATTCATGTGCCTAGTATCTACATAGATCGGGTAGTGAGAGGAGCAAGTTATGAGAAGAGAATAGAGGCAAGACATGATACTCATACATTTTTTTAGTTTTTTTTTTCTTTCGTGTAGTAGGCTAATGCTCACAGACAGAAGTTATATTTAGCGTTTTCTGTTGCTTGTGTCTGTGCAGAAAAGGATAGTTCGGTCATCACAGACAGTGAAGCCCAATAGCAAGGAGTCAGACAGAACACGCGAACGCATCATCCGTCGAGCTGCGCTGGAATTTCACCATGGGATGTATGGTATCCTTCAGACACAGAAAACAACTTTAGCAATATTGCCCTCATTGATCTTTGTCAGTAAATTCGAAGTGTAAATTTGAAGGCTGTATTATTTTTCTCTTTTAACAAATACCTAATTCCTTAATCGTTTCCTCATGAAGCTAACCTGGGTATTGGGATTCCCATGTTGGCCAGCAATTACATAAGCCCTGAAATCACTGTGCATCTGCAGAGCGAAAATGGCATTTTAGGACTGGTGAGCAACATTCCCATGAACAGAACTCACAGAGAAGCACTAAAGGTTAGAAGAGCATTCGGTTCATTCTGCTGGAGTGTGAAACTCTGGCACCTTTACTGTAGGGTCCTTATCCCACAGAGAGTGAGGTTGATCCTGAGCTCATCAACGCAGGTATGAATTTTCTTAATGTTAGTTGCTCAATACATTCACCAAATGTGCAGTATTATTCTTGCCTTCTTTTTGCTAAATATTTATTGTGTTCTTCAGTCTCTGACATAACAGTGTAGACCTAACAATGGTCACCTAATGATATATTTGACAGAAATATCAAATCCCTAATGAGGAGTGAGACCACTGCTTGTCTTCAAGCCTTCCTTGTAATGCTGTCATAGAGTTCAGCTGTGTGGTGACCAATACTGGACTTTTCCTTAAGAAAGAAAAGTCTCCAGCTCTTTGAGGGATGAAGGGACTAATGTGTCATCCAGAACTTCGCAGAGTGGATCATCGATGACTAGCTGGGCAGTCGTGAAAGTCATGTGTCTTCATTCTGATCTTCATTAAACCACTCTTCAGTTTTGTTTAAGTTACTCTCTTGGAGTATGGTAGATATGACTCTGGTAGAGTATGGTATTTTTACAGATGGTTGTGTAAAAATAAACGTTGTATTCTTGGGCTTTGTAAGATTATGCAGAGGAGGCACCGGACTTACTAATTGCTTATTCTACACTATGGTCGTTTCAGAAGCCATGGTATTGTGGTGTTTAGTAACTGACGTTAAGTGTGTATTTCCATCTGTGAGTTCCTCGTTGGCAGTGCATTCAGTCTGTGTTTGGTATATTTTGTCATATTTTTTTCAAGACTGTCACTCTTAACACAACATGTTCTTAATTGCTATTCATCCTAAATGAATTACCAGAGTAGCTGCCTTTGTTACTGTTATTTAGATTATTCAGCGTAACATGTTTTTTTGTTGTTTGCATTCTCTGATGTGACCCCACGATCTTTACCACAGGTAAGGAGACAGTCACAGTTCTTCCAGGGTCTTCCTATTTCTCCAGCGATGAATCCTTCGGCATGATCAGGGGGTGAGTCGGACCGTTACTTTTGCCTGCATCCAACCTGTATGCGCAGCCTGAAATCTGAAAGAAATGACCAGAAACTGGAATTTGTTCTGTTTCCATTCTCTTGCCGTCCAGAGGTCACATTGACCTGACCATGCTTGGGGCCATGCAGGTGTCTAAGTATGGGGACCTGGCCAACTGGATGATTCCTGTATGAGTTGTGCTTTTTCCTGTCTGGTGATTTGCTCAGCTATAAGCCACGCCTTGTGGCAGGAGGGCAATTGGCTGGTACTCTTGTCCTCTTCCCATAGGGCAAGATGGTGAAGGGTATGGGCGGGGCCATGGACCTGGTCTCCAGTGCTGGGACCAAAGTCGTCGTTACAATGGAGCACTCGGCCAAGGTGGCGTGCACAGTGTATCACGCTCTGTAGTCTTCCTCTGTAGTCTTCCTCTGTAGTCTTCCTCTGTTGAGATACGCAGCACTGTGAGGTCATGCTTGATCACCACCTCATGTGCAAACTTACAGGGTGGGAAGCACAAAATCCTGGAGACGTGCTCGTTGCCCCTGACTGGAAAGCAGTGTGTGGATCGCATCATCACCGAAAAGGTGAAACCCTTTTAGAGGAAAGCTGCTCTATGACTTATACTGTATATATATCTATTATCTTATATATTTGAAAAGATGCTGAACAAACATGAATTCCTTTGAGACAGGCGGTATTTGATGTAGACAAGACCAAAGGACTCACTCTCATTGAAATTTGGGAGGGGCAAAGTCCAAATGATATCAGGGCATGTACTGGGACAGATTTTGAGGTAAGTCTGAGCAAGCGTACGAAGATGTATGTACTGCTACATGCCGTGGGCTGCATTTTTATATTACCTGATAAAAGAAAGATTGCCTAAAGTAAGTACTGTTTAATCTGTTTACTACTTCCCAAACATATCTAAATCATTAGTCAATTAGTCATGCTTCAGAGTAAACAAAGCATCGCGTCACTGAAGTGTTGTTGTGTGGCTGTGTGTCTGTGGTACTGTAGAACAGTGGAGTTGTAAGTGTAGATACTTTTACTCATTTCGTCTTCCCTCTTATTGTTTTTGAAAATAAATAATATGTGGATGTACTTAACCTACTCTTCTGTTATGAAATTATTTTTTGAATTTTTTTTTAATCTTTTTTTTATTTTCAGATTTCCCCAACTTTAAAGGCAATGCAGCAAATATGAGGAACAGCCCAGTAATTGGAGACACTCTGGTGTGCTAATTCAAACTAGCCTGGAGATCCAAGACTCTGTGTACAATGATTATTACCTCAAACAGAATCGTGTGAGCTACCACCTCATCTGAAAAAATAATTACAAAATGTTATAATGTTGCTTAATACACTGATCCTCTTAACACTAACTATTTAAGCTACTTGTGATTTTGTATGAATAAAAACCTTAGAATGTACTTAAATATGCTGACAATGTTTTTCTTTCTGCCATAATAGTTTTATATACCTTTGTAAAGTATAGTGTTAATTTACATAGATATATGTGTATAAATAGCAACACTGTGTGTTGTGTGTGTGTGTGTATATGTTTATTTATTTATTTACAACACATATATCTAATTAACACTATATATATATATATATATATATATATATATATTACACGCAGAAGGCAGAAGAAAAAATCCAGAATTAAGCCTTCTGGACATAGACTTACATTTCTGACCCTTTCTGACGACTCATGCAACAAAAACAATTATTGCACAACATTCCTTAGCCAAAGGGGCTGGATGTTCCATTCAAATAGTTTAGGCAAAATGCCATTCAAATAGTTTAGGGTACAAATCAGTTGGGCTGATTTTTTTAAACAAACCAACAAAAATCATGCTGGGATTATGTACTGTAAATTTCCAGGTCAAAGTGTAAAATTATGCTGGTATAAATCTGGTTCCAGAGGGCTTGCACACATAGCGAGTGTGTGGAGGAACAGGCCAACTCTGGCAAGACCACGCAGGTATTAGGTCATGTGGGAGTTTCAGAGAGAACAGAGTCTGGGTTGAGTAATCCCTTTCACATGCACTATATGAGCTTGGCGTCTCTCTGTTCCAGACACAGAACAGACTCAGGCCTACAGCATGAAGGTAAGAACAAACACCTCTAGCTAAAACCAATACTATAATTTTTAAGAAATAGACAAAATAATCATGTATATGAAACAGTTAAAGAGTGTTTGTAAGTCATGCTCCAGTACAAAATACAGCATATAGCTGTAAAGAATTTAACTGCAATAACTAAAAATGTAAAGTGATGGGTACCAATTTATTCATATCTGGTATGTGTTTCCAGAAGTGTTTGTGGTTTAGCCTCTTAGTCCTGCTCGTCTGTTTGCTGCTTGCTAGGTACGTGTTCTGAAAATCATGTTCAGTCTACAAACCATGTTAACACCAGCATAAAAAACCATCATCTGCATCACATTAAATGCCGAAAGCTTACATTAAGTGTTTCATCACACCGCTGCATGTATCAAACACTCAATAGCTATTTTTTTCACATTTACTCGGACAGGTGTGAACCACCGCTGAACTGCAGATGGGGGCCTTATGGAGACTGGTCAGAGTGTGATGGTTGCACCAAAACACAGGTGGAGTGACACAAATGGTGCCTTTCCCAGGTACAAATTCTCACATTAATCTGTGACACTGTCTTTTAAAAATTTCTCTGCTTGTTTTCAGGTTCGAACGCGTTCTATAGAAGTGTTCCCTCAGTTTGGGGGGAGCGCTTGTGTGGGGGAAGCCTTTCAAAGGCAAGCATGTGTACCTAGGAAGAGTTGTCCCCTTGGCACAGGCTGTGGAGAAAGGTTCCGCTGTTCTTCTGGTACTGGACATAACATTAACTTTATAACATAAGATAATTTGTTTGTTTGGAGAGAAGTCAGTGAACATGATCATGATCAGCTCCTGTATAACCTCTGTGTGTATGTGTAGGTCAGTGTATCAGTCCTTCTCTGGTGTGTAATGGAGATCAAGACTGTCAGGAGGACAGCTCAGATGAGCAGCGTTGTGTACAGTCCAGCACTCTGGTGTGTAATGTTCACAAAACTCCACCTAACTCCGATCTCACTGGAAAAGGGTAAGACACCCAGGTTATTAAAACCCAAGTGGCTGGACACATGAGCTCACATGAGAAACGCATGTGTGATGTGTGTTTGTTGTTTTTCACAGGGTTGACATATTAACAGGCCAGCTGAAAGCTGGTGTGATTAACACAATGAGCTTTGGCGGCCAGTGCAGGAAAGTGTTTAGTGGTGACCACAGAGACTTTTATAGACTCCCACAGAGTATACTCAGATACAGTTTTCAGGTAAGCAAGTACAGACAAGCATTTCTTTGTATAAGGAGCATCCATAGGTCATCTTCATCAAAAGTTAGTTTTTGGGGGTTTTTTTTGTCTTCCTTAGGTTGGTGTTCAGGATGATTTCAGTGAAGAGTTCTACAATAGCTCCTGGTCCTACATCAAGCACGTGGAGGAGAGATACAGAATCAGAGGGGGTCATGACCACAGAACCTTTCACAGTGAACTGAAGAGAGACAAGGTAAGCAAACGTTACCACTGTTGGTTTTTACATTCTTAAAAAAAATCCAGCATAGAACCACCAAAACACCACAGAGTTGCTCATTGCTGTTATTGAGATACTGTAAGGAGACGGCAGGTTGTGGTGCCTCTGTTGAAGGGTGAAGTGCTCCCACACATTTGTCTTTATTTTTAATCATCGTGACTTTGAAACTACCCAATGGTCCTAATGTGGTCACATAAACGATGAAATAACATAATGACATAACCACCCATCTGTCAGGTTATTTCACAACCAACAACTAAACATATATGAGGTAAGATATAAACATTGTTTCCTCAGGCCTACCATTTG
The DNA here is from genome assembly GCF_052324685.1 of Brachyhypopomus gauderio. Taxonomy (NCBI): domain Eukaryota; kingdom Metazoa; phylum Chordata; class Actinopteri; order Gymnotiformes; family Hypopomidae; genus Brachyhypopomus; species Brachyhypopomus gauderio. Next base: position 18,603,090 of record NC_135228.1, on the reverse strand, counting down.
TTGATCATCAAAAATGAAGTGGAGGTCGCTCAGTTCCAGAATAATGCCCCTGAGTACCTCACCCTCTCTGAAGAGTTCTGGAAGGTTCTGTCAGCTCTACCCAGCACATATGAACCTGTGGCCTACCGATCCCTGCTGCAGCGCTATGGTACCCATTACATGGCTGAGGGCTCCCTGGGCGGACAGTACCAGGCCATGCTGGAGTTTGACTCAAACTTTATGAGAGAGATGAGTATGTGCTATTTGAACCTGTTTCTATGAAATAAGACATAACCTGAAGAAATGTGCCTACAACAGCTGAAAACTGTTTTCCTTTTTTGATATATAGGTCAAACAGACATTGACTTCCATCAATGTATTACACGTGTAAAGAGACGTCTGTTCCGAAAAAAGACAACAACCAAATGTGAAAAACTCATTCAGTCGATTAAGAGCTCCACTGGTAACTTCATTCACTGACATTGTTACGTTTTATAGCTCTCAAAGCGTCTTTGCTGTATATTAGCAAGGGACTTTTCTGTATATTTCCTGGAGCAGTGTTTATATTGTATCACAGAACGAGGTAGTCAGACGATGCCAGTGAAGACACATATAATTGGAGGCTTTGCTGCTTATGTGGCCGGTCTGAGCCGTCTGGATCTGGAAAACCCTGAGCATAACCAAGCAATGTACTCTAGGTGGGCTGGTTCTGTGAAGGACTATCCTCAAGTCATCAAACAGAAGGCAGGTCTAATAAATATTACACTTCTTATTTGCCATGAAAGTCATAAGTGACAGCTTATATATTTAGCGTTTTGTTTTGTTGTAATATTCTCAGTTGAGGCCGATATATGAGCTGGTAAAGGAGGTACCATGCGCAGGCTTGAAGAGGCTCCACCTGAAGAGGGCGCTGGAGTCGTTCCTGGAGGAGCAGAGCCCATGCCACTGCAGGCCGTGTCAGAACAACGGCACACCTGTGCTGAGTGACGGCGCGTGTACCTGCGCCTGCCGACCTGACACTAGCGGCACAGCGTGCCAGACTGGCCATGTGCTCGGGGAGCAGGCTGGTAGGCTTCCGCACCTCACACACAGGACTGCGAAATCATTACCTTCTTGCAACGGTTCTGTGTATTAGTATTATCTGTCAATGTGCAGTTTTGGAGGATTGCTGTGAAACTGGCTGTGTTCTCGTAGGAGTGGTTCATGGGGGTTGGGGTTGCTGGTCTGCCTGGGGGGCTTGTTCTCACGGTCAGAAGTCGAGGACTCGCGCTTGTAATAATCCCGAACCGAGAAACGGAGGCAAGCATTGCGTTGGCCTATCCGTGGACCAGAAAGCCTGTGAGGACCCAGATCTTGACCACTTAAGGTGTGATAATGAGCACGCTTGGCATGTGCATTCATGTGCATAATCACAGCCCTTTGTCCTTAGACTAATTACTGTTACTGGCATTTTAGATTCATGGAGCCTCACTGCTTTGACCCCTCACTGACCCCATTGAAGTCATGCAAGGTTCCACCTCCCTTACTCAATGGGTTTGTTCTGGTGAGTTTCCCATTTGCTTTTGGCACATCAGATTTATAGTGTGGCTCTGAACTGGACTTTTCTACAAACACTCAAAGAAATATTTTTGCTAATTACTAAACATCTTCCCACATGCCTTTTTTTCTTTTGCCTTTTTCTTATTTGTTCAGAACCTCCAACATGTGTATCCAGTGGGCAGTAAAATAGAATATTCCTGTATTGATGGATTTCACCATATTGGAGACCCTTTTGCGGAATGTACAGAGAGCCTGAACTGGAGGAGATCAGGAGTAGAGTGTAGGAGTAAGTCATCAAAACAGCCGTAAAGTGGATCACTGGATGTTTTTTTGTATTTATTTTTTTACTCTGACAATTATCAGTATCCAGTTTACATTGACAGTGGTTAGGATGTTAAGGGTGCACTTCCCACAGTATAAGGTGAGATGTAATATTTGTGATGTTTGCCAGGGGCTTCATGTGATCCTCCACTTCTTCTGAGCCATGTCATCGCCACGCCCCTGAAGCAGACCTACCTCATTGGGGAAAGCGTGTCTCTGTCATGCCCCGATGGGATGCAGCGTGAAGGAGAGTCAGAGATCATCTGCCGTGCCAGCCTCAACTGGTCTCCAGCACCCAACAATGTTAAATGCATTGCAGGTAAAGAGTCTGCATTGGGTTTCTGTGTCCACAAAGCTTCAACTCTGAAAATGGGTTTTAATCCAAGGACAAAGCCCGTCTCATTGCTGTTGCCAGTTCCCCGCTAACATGTATTCAATTGCCAATTATCCTGTTTTGTTGTGCTTTTAAACGTTTATTTCTGATTTAAAACCCATACAAAATACAGTATTTTTCACATTTCCTTTCACTATAATCAAATGTGTGTTTCAGTGGTCCATGCTGAGCCAAGCCTGCAGTGCAAGCCGTGGGAGAAACCTGGAGTGGGGCAGTGTGTGTGCAAAATGCCATATGAATGCCAGTAAGTGTGGGTCCCTTTAAATCAGGGATAAATGTATGTAAGCCCAAAACAAAGGACGTACATAACGTTATTGGCTACTGTCTTTGTTTCTAGACCCTCTCTGAAGGTATGTGCCTCCGTGCGTCCTGGCCAGGCAAACAGAATAAGCCTCTGCCAGCTGGGGGCGCTGCAGTGTCTGGGGAAGACATTCTCTCTGCTTCAGTACAACGCATGTGACTGGCCAGAGACTAAATTCACATCGTGTCAGGACTGCCAGACATGGGAGGAATGCAATGGTAAGATCTTTTGGTTTTGTCCTGCCAAGTCTTGTTTTTTTTCCTCTCATAATTTAAAATATGAGAATTAATTTAATAATTAAATAATCTAAATTCAGAGGAACTGTACCAAGCATGTACACTCTAACCAGAGAATGGTTAAGTGTGCAGAAAAGTGTAGCTGTGGCTCGGACAGCTGATGGCTGTCCTGTGTTTCCAGCGTCAGAATGTAAATGTAAAGACCCAGAGGAGTGTTCAGAAGACATCGCCCACTTCTGTGTCTCTGTGGAGAACGGTGATGCCAAACCCATGACGGAGTGCGAGGCAGGAGCGTGGAGATGCTCAGGGAAACAGATCAACGTCATTCACATTGGAAAATGTCCAACCTGAACTAAAAGTTAATAATAACAATAATAAGAAGAATAATAATGATCATAATATAGAAACAATTAGTAAAGTTGCTGCTTCCTGGTGTAGTCAAAAAATCTAATTGTGTATAAATATTGAACTTATACTGAACTTGTAATAACTGTAAATAAACATTTCATTTTGTTTTGTATTTTTTATTATTAAAAGCAGAAAATGACATTTATTACAATGTAATTAAACATGCAAATATATATAAAATTTCTTATGACATCAGTATAAAATATTGAGTGAAGCATTATACGTGTTACTCCGGTAAAGTAATGGTGACTTAATGTTATACCACATGTCTAACCACACAGTATGAAGAGAATTAGCTTGAACATTCACCTTCGTTAAGTAGTTCAAACTCAATACCACTACACTTCGTGCTGGCCATGTTACACAAATTCATGGTCTTCTTGCGCTGAACTCTCGGAAAGTTCAGACAGTACGTGTGCTCCTGGGTCTTTGGGCAGTCTCTGGGAAGTTTGCACGCACATGTACTTGATGCTGAGGAAGAGGAGGCAGAGTGGGTTGAGTGAGATGAAGAGGCAAGATGGAGCTGCTGCATGCAGAGCTTCACAGTTCATTTCATGTACACAGAGATGTTCATGTTTGAGCTAGCTTTACTGATGACAAAAAAAATTTTAAAGGCTGCGTATAACTGAGAAAAATGAATCCATATTGCTGTGCAAAACAAAAAGCGGCTAAATATTTTTAATATTTTTTTGCTGCATTTCAGATTAGATGACTAAATCAATAATTGCTGCATTGCAACATTGCATATTAAAGGATACACACCAGGCTAAAACCAGCCACTTGCCTGCTTAAGAACATTGAGGGTGTTAAATATAAGAACAGGTGTACCTGAGCAGGTCTCCCACTCATAACAGGTGTCCGATCCACAGGGCTCCTGCACTGCGCTCTTCGCAGACACACTGGCCCTAAATCTTGCCCAGTCCAGACTAGCCACGTCACTTCTGCACGGTCCATTGTTCATGAAGTACAGCTTATCTCCATGGCAACGCCCAGCATGAAAGGCACAGAACGACATCATAATGGCTTTGCCGTTCTCCGCATCCAAAATGCAAAAGTCTTCCTTATACCTCCTAGAGAAGACAAACGGACACACAACGAGAGATGCGTGTTGTGTATTTCTCCGAAAAAACTGGACAAATTTAAACAGTTTAGTTATTCATGTTCAAGCCTAAAAAAAGACTATAAGGAAACAGTGCCAAAGAAACTAACTAGAAGAATTATTCAGATTTTATTTACTATATATTAAAAATAGAGTATACAAGGCCATTTAATGTGATGCAGTTGTAGTAGTAAGAACTGAGATAAAAATGTCTAATAAAATACAGTGGGGAAAATAAGTATTTAGTCAGTCACCAATTGTGCAAGTTCTCCCACTTAAAAAGATGAGAGAGGCCGGTAATTGACATCATAGGTAGACCTCAACTATAAGAGACAAAATGTGAAAAAAAAATTGAGAAAATCATTTTGTCTGACTTTTAAAGAATTTATTTGCAAATAATGGTGGAAAATAAGTATTTGGTCAATAACAAAAGTTCATCTCAATACTTTGTTGTATATCCTCTGTTGGCAATGACAGAGGTCAAACGTTTTCTGTAAGTCTTCACAAGGTTGGCACACACTGTTGCTGGTATGTTGGCCCATTCCTCCATGCAAATCTCCTCTAGAGCAGTGATGTTTTGGGGCTGTCGGCGGGCAACACGGACTTTTAACTCCCTCCAAAGGTTTTCGATGGGGTTGAGATCGGGAGACTGGCTAGGCCACTTCAGGACTTTGAAATGTTTCTTACGAAGCCACTCCTTTGTTGCCCTGGCAGTGTGCATGGGATCATTGTCATGCTGAAAGACACAGCCACGTTTCATCTTCATTGCCCTTGCTGATGGAAGGAGGTTTGCACCCAAAATCTCACAATACACGGCCCCATTCATTCTTTCATGTACACGGACCAGTCGTCCTGGTCCCTTTGCAGAGAAACAGCCCCAAAGCATGATGTTGCCACCCCCATGCTTGACAGTTGGTATGGTGTTCTTTGGATGCAACTCAGCATTCACTGTCCTCCAAACACGACGAGTTGTGTTTTTACTAAATAGTTCTACTTTGGTTTCATCTGACCATATGACATTCTCCCGATACTCTTCTGGAACATCCAAATGCTCTCTAGCAAACTTCAGACGTGCCTGGATATGGACTGGCTTAAGCAGGGGGACACGTCTGGCACTGCAAGATCTGAATCCCTGGCGTCGTAGTGTGTTGCTGATGGTAGCCTTTGTAACGTTGGTCCCAGCTTTCTGCAGGTCATTCACTAGATCCCCCCTTGTGGTTCTGGGATTTTTCCTCACCGTTCTTGTGATCATTTTGACCCCACGGGCTGAGATCTTGCGTGGAGCCCCAGATCGAGGGAGATTAGTAGTGGTCTTGTAGATCTTCCATTTTCTGATTATTGCTCCCACAATAGATTTCTTCACACCAAGCTGCTTGCCTATTGCAGATTCAGTCTTCCCAGCCTGGTGCAGGTCTACAATTCGGTTTCTGGTGTCCTCCGACAGCTCTTTCGTCTTCACCATAGTGGAGTTTGGAGTGTGACTGTTTGAGGTTGTGGGCAGGCGTCTTTTATACTGTTAACGACTTCAAACAGGTGCCATTAATACAGGTAATGAGTGGGGGAAAGAGGAGCCTCTTAAAAAAGCCTCTTATTTTCCACCATTATTTGCAAATAAATTCTTTAAAAGTCAGACAAAATGATTTTCTCAATTTTTTTAATACATTTTGTCTCTCATAGTTGAGGTCTACCTATGATGTCAATTACAGGCCTCTCTCATCTTTTTAAGTGGGAGAACTTGCACAATTGGTGACTGACTAAATACGTATTTTCCCCACTGTAACTGGTTCCCCTTTTGCACCATCTTTGATGACTCAGCAGGAGCCCCAGCAACAGGGACCAGTATGTGAACTGGTGTCACGTAACAGCCCCTGACCCCTCCCCTTTGGGCGTGTGTTTATGTCATCTACGTCTAGGCGCCTGCATCTGTGGATCTTCGTGGGTGTGGATGTGTCTGAACGTGTTCATTCGTCTCACCTGTGGCTCGTCTCGTGATCACGCGAAGCTTATGTGGTTTGTCTATTTAATGTGCGTTCGCGCAGTGTCCCGTGCTCGTCTTTGTCAGAGTCGTACACATTTGTAAGTTTATACGTGTGCTGTCTGCGCTGTTTTTTGTACGAAATAAAAGTGACGTGTCGGATTCTGTGCCTCGTCCTTCGCCCTGCACCGCACGTCACAACTGGGACCAGTATGTGTGATTTAAACAGCAGCTGTCACCTGCAGTCTTCTCGAGGTATACAGACACACTTGAAGCCATCGTGGCGCTCTCCTTTCCCACATTTGCTATCAGGTACAAAGGGATTATCTATGGTAAACAAACAAACAAACAAACAGCTACTTTCGTACTCCCAGGAAACAACAACAGCCCGGACAGGAATGCTGAGAAGTGGAAGCACCATCGTTGCACTGGATGCTGGGAGGGACGGAGGGCTCCCAGGTGAGCGAGGTGGTGCAGACGTAGAAGCGCGGCCCTGACAGGCTCATGTCAGTGCGGGAGCAACTCAGCGTGATACGCGAGTTCAGCTGGTACTCCTCCTTGCTCGGGTTTATGTTGATGTCATTTGGCACCGCGGGTCTGGGGCACGTCCTCTCTGGAACAAAACACACAAAAAAGGAAACGCGTCTAATTATAAATTAACTCTGTTTCATAATAGTGTGTTTTTTGTTTGTATTGAGAAGATTGTATCATTTTGACCGATTATTTGTTTTTTTTTTCAACCCCACAGTGGTTTTGACAACCCCACCATCTCAGGATGACTGTCATGGACGTACTGACACAGCGGCCCTTGGTCTCTTCCCAGGTACCATCCGACTGACAGCGGACAAGCCCGTACCCATCCAGCTCGAAACCAGTGAAGCATACAAACTCCTCGTGGTCTCCAAAACCATACTGCCTCTTATTAATCTAAAACAACAGAGTTAGTAGACGCTGATTAAGTTACACTGAACACTGAATACCTACCGACACACAGAAGGGACAGTGGGTGGGAGTAAGAATTGACCAGAGAGAAGTATTTGAGCATTAGAGAGACTACGTAGGTGTGCTCCTGGGTTTCAGAACTTCAAAATGAAGATTTTACAAAGAGCAGCAGTTAGAGACACTGATGTGAAGAGACCCTTGGATGACGCTCTGACCCTCAGATAGCTGTTGAGAGGAGGTTTGGGTTTGGGACAGCCAGACTCTCCTGGAGGCAATAGACTCTCACTCTCGCCCTCTGTCACAAAGTCGTCATCGTTAATGCAAACGTTCTGCCTGCAGTGAAGAGCACAGAGGAAAAGTGAAAAGACCTGTGGCTCCCTGGACCTGCGTGAAGCTGCTACTGCCTCACAAAGCACAGCTCCATAGATCAGAACATCTCCTCCCCTGTTCTGAACACCCACTCCTGGAAAATAGAGCTGGTGCACTCCTCTTCCTGGTGCTCAGGGCCCTTGCAGGGCAGGCCTCCCCTCTGTGGAGCAGGGTTGTTGCAGACACGTGTGCGCTGTCTCCTCAGGGAGGAGTCACATGTGGTCCATGGGCTCCAGCAGTTCCAAGACCCATCGATGGCCTCTGGAGGACGAAAAGGGACAACACGTATCAGTCACACAACGTATAGTATGAGGACATAAACTATTCTATGATGGTGTACAGGAGTGCCATGAATAAGGAACCTGAGGTGTAGTCCTTTGCTCGTTTCTCACAGTTGGGCCCATAGGTTCCTGTTTGGCAGATACACACGCACTCTGTCCCTGACAAGGCAGCCCGGGCGTTGTTTGGGCAGGGCGCACATTTACAGGGGTCGTAGGTTGCCAAATACTCAGCCAGTGCTCTCTGCATGTGACGCCTCTTAGTTACAGCACACGGGAAACCCCGCACAAGGTCCACCAGGGGCATCAGCTATACAGCGCAGAAAGAACCTTAAGCATGAATTGTTCTCTGCTTAAATCAGATTTGATCAGTAGTATACGAGTACTCTGCAAAGGCTAATCCAATCGAACCACATCTGACCTCATGTTCTATGACCGTGGGGTTGTCTATGGTAGACTTGATCCAGTCTTTGTACGTGGTGCTGTCAGGAGGAACGCCCTTGCGCTCCCAGGCCAAAGCTGCTGCGTACTCAGCCCGCCCACCCTTCACCATGGAGAAGGACTTCTCCGACGTCTGCAGGAAGGATCCTGAAGAATGGCAGTGAGGTTAGTAAACGAGTAGGTGAGTAGACTAGTAAACAAGGTTCGGTAAACTAGCAAAAGACAACGTGTAATACTCGACAAAAGTTGTTGTTTTGTTCTATTAATAAGTTCGGAAACCTCTGCGTACAGAGCATGCGTACAGACACTGAGATGGAGATCGGACATGAGGAATAATAGTATAACATTTAGATAACATCACCCTCATATGTGGTGGTCGTCTTTTTGGTGCCACACCTATTGCTATGTGAACTTGTGAAATACACAAACAAGAACAAGGAATATTCCTCGCTGATGCAATATTGAGCCTTCTCCTCAGTAAAACCTGAAAAAGGCAGAAATGAACAGTAAGTATCCCAGTTATCCCAGTGAGAGATGTTTTAACCAAATTCTAATTTCCCAGGCATTCAAATCTTACCTTGAGTTTTGAGCTCTTCATGGTCATACTGGAAAAGCAGGTCATACTGCCCTCCTAGTGTACCAGAGCCAAAATAATGTGTCCCAAATGATTGAAAGATCTGCCTGTAGAGAGCATAGTTGTATTCCAGAGGTAAATTGTTCAGGAACTTCAGGAATGTATCTGATAAATACAGGTCAGTTGGCTTTGTCCTGAACGTTGATGTAGCTATAACTTGATGCACCCTAAAAAACCTGGAGTCCTGCAGGACAAATTAGAACAAACACATCTTTAAACTGCACATCATGTATTTTTTTTTCAAAAATCTGGTATTTTATGATAGATGTATAATAATTTGTGTTTTAGTGAAATATTTAAATATGTAACGTGCTAAAATATTTACAAATCTTAGCATAAATATATGAAGAATTAAATATCCTGATGAGAATGAGTGTGGAGGTTAACCCAGCCTAAAAATCTAGAGATTTGCTTGCCTTTTGTTGAAATGATTTCATGGCTTCATTGAAGGACTTGGGCTGTTGAAACAGCCCTAAAATGGCCAGCAGGGACCCTAGGCTGCCATATTCTGATCCTAATCTTGATGTTTGGCTGGCCAAGGAGACCACTTCACTTTTCACTGGTGGATTCTCTGTAATGTCCTCAAGGTGTTCCACCTACCAGAACAGAACCAAACTTCATCCAAATATAAATACATTTTAACTCAAACGGTCCCACTCTGCTTCAATAACTGGGTGTATTTTGAGCATAAAAAACAAATTCTCACTTTGATTTCATAGTTTTCAATGTTAGCTGGTAATCGGTAAATACGTCTGTTCGCTCTGCTGCGGTTTAAAACACATCCCTCTCCCATGAAGGTGTTGTCCAGAACAGCCCCCCTCATCTGCTCTGCAACAGCATCAAAACTGCACCCAAACACAGACGTAATCACTGTTCACATCAGCTCAAGTGAATGAGACTGCTTCACCAGGCAAAGTTAATGCATGACTAACTCATCCCATAATGCCACTTATTACCATACCATAATATTGGCATAACTGATCCTTACCCGTTACCGATGAGATCCGAGCCCGGGGGAACATGAAACTGCCTGTTTGTTTCACACACCTTCTTGAGTGTTCCACAGTTTTTCTCATCAGAGTTGTCTAAGCAGTCATTCTGGCCATTGCACTCAAGAATTGCTTTTATACATCTGCCTGTAGAAACATGGATTTAGGATATCAGTCATTATGAATGTAGAAAAAAGTGAGTGAGTGAGAGAGACAAAGAGAGAAACAGAAAGAGATAGAGAGACAAAGAGAGAGACAGAGGGGAAGTACCATTGTCACAGGTGAACTTATCCTTGCAGTTGACTGGTTCTATTTTACATTCTTTCGATGGATGACAAGGCCTTTCCTCCATTAGAGATTCACTACAGTCTTGTCCTCCAAACTGAGAGGGCCTTAAGACAGACCGGGTCCTGAACTACAACATACACTTTGTGTTAGGAATTGAGAATAATACATTTATAGTATGTGTATTTGTGTTGCTGTGTGTGTGTCTCTCTCTCTCTCTCTCTCTCTGTGTGTGTGTGTGTGTGTGTGTGTGTGTTTGAGAGAGAGAGAGAGAGAGAGAGAGAGGATCCACAGTTAATTTTACTCACCATTTTTTTTACACACGGTGAGCAGTCGGACCAGGGTCCAAACTCTGTAAGTTGACAGTGTATAGGACAAGCTTCAACATTACACAACCTGCTTTCACGGATTTTACACAGCAGGGCACAGTTGTTCTTGTTCCAGTGCTCGTCATAGCGTACATATCTGCAAAATACCAAATCTGTTTGTACACATTTATTATATTTAACGTGTGCATTGATGTGACCACATTTTGGCCTGAGAATCAGCCTGTTGGCAGTGCCTGACACCAGCCCCCATCACCTCTCCCACCCGCTAATGTAACACATGGCCATTGGGTTATGTGCTGTTTACCTTGTGCGTTCTTGAGTCCCCTGACCACAGGTTCTAGTGCAATAGGACCATGGGCTCCATGGGTAGTGGTCACAGAAACAGCCCAAGGTAATACTGACAGAAGACAGGATGAGGACTGACCCGAGGAGGAGACTGCTGTGGCCCATAGTGAGCCTGTACGTGCCGGGTCAAGGTTCTGAAGGAGAGAGGAGTGTATTTCCATTCTAACACCAGCCTTACAGCCCACAAATCTGTACCACACGGTTATTACATCAAAATTGTTATTTTGAATCGAGTAGGTAAGATTAAACACTATGAGACCTTTTACACATCGCTGGCATTCTTACAACTCTTCTTAACTGTTCTTAACTACCACTGTGTAAATCAGCTGAAAACTGTGGTTGTTCTGATACGCATTAAAAATATGCCAAGATAATGGGCACATTATTAATAAAAAATAATGTATAAAAAATTAACATTGTTAATCAGCTTTATATTGGAGACACCAAGAGACGACTTGCTGATCGATGTGTTCAGCCCATCAGAATTTTAAGCATTTGTCATTTCCAGTGCCAAGACATTTTAATACTAATGCACATTGTGTTGACATATCTGTTGGCAATGACAGTTGTTACTATAGTAACAATAAGATTAGAAAACTCAAAGAACTGATCTCAAAATGCTGAATTCAGATGAAATGTTGATGAAGCAGGTTTCAAAAATGAATGTATAAGTAATAATTGCTGTATTTGATATACTGCTATGAGTACATTGCTAATGCCATAAATAAATAAAATACAGCACAGGATAATGAACATGTTGTCCTGTAAACGTGCTGTCTTGAGCTTCTTTTACTTATGACATCAGACAAATGATCACTTATAAAATACTAACAGTAGATACATTAGCAATGATAACTAGATTGCTGCTAATCTAAGCAAATCACAAAACAGCCGGTGACTCACCAAATAGTTCAGAGCACAATCCACAGCACAATCTCTTTGTGTTGTCCTCAGGA